>NC_056737.1:1731257065-1731429565 GCF_019279795.1 Protopterus annectens
TTTCAGCTGCCAGAGCATTCTCGCCTGGCAGCACCTTTGGGAGGAAGGTTGGCACTTTTCAAAGAAAATTGGAGTTTAATTACCCAAGACAGATGGGTATTGGATATCATACACCACGGTTACAGGTTTTATTTCCATACCTTGCCTCCTTTCAAAGGCATGCCAGACGTTCCTCCTCAACAAAGAATAGAGGCTCACAAGCAAATTTCTCTGTTACTCCAAATAGGGGCCATACAGCCGGTCCCTATGCCAGAAGTGGGCCTAGGTTTTTATCGCCTGTTCCTAGTACCAAAGAAAGGGCAAAACGTGGAGACCAATTTTGACTTATCTATCCTCAACACTTATCTGGACATTCCCAAGTTCAAAATGTTAACGTTACAGCAGCTTTTACCTCTGCTGGGCAAAGATCATTGGATGGTAACTTTGGATCTCAAGGAGGCTTATCTTCATGTTCCTATCAGACTGAGTTGCAGGAAGTATCATGCTGAGCTGGGACTTCTCATTATCAGTTCTCTGCATTGCCCTTTGGCTTATCTACTGCGCCCAGAGTGTTCACGAAAGTTCTGGCTCCAGTGATAGCTTTCCTCAGGTTAAAAGGAATACAGATCTATCCTTATTTGGACGATTGCCTGATTCTGGCTCAAGGAAAGGACGAGCTTCTTCATCATTTGGATTATGTGATAGCAGTGCTAAGATGCCTGGGGTATTCTGTGAACGAAATAAAGTCCAGTCTAGTACCCTCTCAGGACATGTGCTTTCTGGGTGTGAGACTGAATACAGCATCCCAGATGGCCTTTTGACCCCGGACAAACAAAAGAATCTTTCCCTTTACTTTCATCAGTTGTCTCATCAGTCCAGGCTGACTGCAAGGACAGTCCTTCAAGCCTTGGGGTTCATGGCATCTTGTATTCTGGTGCTTCCCAATGCCAAACTGCATATGAGGAAGCTACAATGGTATCTCAAAATGTATGGACACAGCACTGCCAGGATTTGGACACTGTCAGTCAAATAATACCTTGCATTCAAAAGGAATTGTTGTGGTGGGCTCAGGAATGTCACCTAAACAAGGGACTCTCTGTGACCCGGCCAGAGGCGAGTCAGATTCTAACGACAGATGCCTCAGACAAAGCTTGGGGAGCTCATCTGAATGGAAAGTGGATACAAGACAAGTGGCCTGCCAGACTACAACATCTACATATCAACTTGAAAGAGATGTTAGCAGTCCAGTTTGCATTACTAGCTTTCAAGGATTTACTTCTTCCAGGGCAGGTGTTGATTCTAACAGACAACACAACTGTCATGTGGTACATCAACAAGCAAGGCGGAACACATTCTTATCCTCTATGCAGGCAAGCAATGATTTTGTGGGAGACTGCTCTCAGTTTACAGCTAAATCTTCAGGCAAGGTTTCTGCGGGGAGCACAGAACTCCTTAGCAGATGTGTTGAGCAGACAAATTATGGATCCCCACGAGGGGAAATTGGATCCTCATGTATTTCAGAAATTGACAGTGTCATGGGGAACTCCAGACATAGATCTGTTCGCTTCTCCACTAAACCACCAGCTGCCAAAGTTTTGCACAAAAAGGTTTCATCCCACAGCTTGGAAAGTGGATGCTCTTTCTTTCAATTGGAGCAATCTTCATGTGTATGCCTTTCCGCCTCTGCCTCTCCTCCCAAAGGTACTACTAAAGGCCAGACAGTACAAGCCAAGGATGATTTTGATAGCTCCAGATTGGCCTCGACAGCATTGGTACCCATTACTGAGAAGCCTGGTACGGAAGCCTCCATGGCCTTTGCCTTCGATTCCACACCTGTTGTCTCAGGAGGACAGTCATTTGCTCAATGTCAAGCTTCACTCTCTGCACCTAACAGCCTGGCATATTCTGTTTTGAACCATAGTGGGCCTCCACTTCCACAGCAAGTTTTGAATGTTATTTTGGAAGCTAGAAGGCCTAGTACAAGGAAAGTACGCAGATAAATGGAAGAGATTTTTTATTTTGAGTGCAGCAAAGGATTTTGATGTTTCTGAGCCTAATTTAAGTGTGGCTCTTCAATATCTTACTGAGTTACTGGACAAAGGTTTGTCCTTCTCTTCTATTAAGGTTCATGCTGCAGCAATTTCGCTCACTATGATTGTGACCCACCATTGTTTTCTCATCCTTTGTTCAAGCAATTTCTTAGAGGGGCAAAGAATATAAGACCCCCACGAAGAGCTCCTACTCCTGCTTGGGATCTCAATTTTGTGTTGGAGAAACTCACTCTACAACCTTTTGAGCCTGCAGCTACTACTGAATTAAAGTTTTTATCATGGAAGACTGCTTTTTGTTGGCTATTACCTCTGCAAGAAGGGTTTCTGAGTTGCAGGCCCTTATGGCGGTTGAGCCTTTCTTAATTTTCCATAAGGATAGGGTATCTTTACTACTAATCCTTCCTTTATGCCTAAAGTGGTTTCTAGTGTGGCTTTAAACCAAACTATTCATTTGCCTACTTTTTATGCAAATCCCCAAAATAAAGGGGAAAAGATTTTGCACACTTTAGATGTACACAGGCAGTTGCGATATTATTTGGACAGAACTAAAGGGTTCAGGCAGTCTCAGCAGTTATTTGTTTCTTTTGCTTTGAGTTCTCAGGGCAAGCCTGTGTCAAAACAAACTATTTCTAAGTGGATTGGGTTTTGCATTGCTTTCTGTTATTCCCATCATGGCAAGGAGATTCCAGCTGGGATTAGGCCTCATTCCACTAGGGCTACTGCCACTGACAGCTTTTTGAGGGGTGGCAACTAAGGATATTTTGGAGGCAGCTACTTGGAGTTCAGTGCATACTTTCTCTAGGCATTATCACCTACCACTTTACTCTAAATCCAGGGCTGGTTTTGCCACTGCTGTTTTGCAGGGCATTTTGGCAGCTCCTGCTTCCTTATAGTTTGGCCATCCTCCCTTACCTCTGCTTTGGGATTCTACCCAAGTGTAAGGACTGCAGCAATGTGAGATGAAGAACATAGTACAGTTTTGTACCTACCATAAATGTAGATGTTCAAGATCCACATTGCTGCAGTCCAATTTACTCCCTCCTTCCCTCTGTAGTTAGAGGCGGTTGTGTGGGTTGGGTTGTCAATATGATGTATATTGTATATATTGTACATATTTTTAGTGCTAGGATGGTTGGTTGTTTGTTTGCTGTCTTTTGGTTTTGACCTTTATTTTAGGGTCTTCTGACATCTGGGGCAAGAAAAGACTGAGGATATGATGTCGGTCATGCGCATTTGTACCCCGACGTCCTGATGTCAGTCAAATGCGCCTTGACCGACGTCAGCCTTATACTTTGATATTCGGGCCGACCGAGGACAGCGGACTACCCAAGTGTAGGGACTGCAGCAATGTGGATCTTCGAACATCTACATTTATGGTAGGTACAAAACTGTACTTTTCAATGAATTGTGCTTTAATTCATTTGTGCACAGTCATTTGACTTTCAGCGAAATGTGCTTTCAGTGAGTAGTCCTAGACCCATATATATATATATATATATATATATATATATATATATATATATATATATATATATATATATATATATATATGTATATACATAAACGTGTGTGTGTGTGTGTGTTTTCCTGTGCCCCTGTTGAGCAGAGCCACAGAGGTGATCCCCGGGGTGTATTTCCTATCTCCCATCCAATCATCAAGATTTTTCTTGAGTTCTAATGAGGAGCTTTGTTTGATATAGATAGGTAGTTTGTTCCAGAGTATGGGAAGTCTCTGAGACAGGAATCTACCCTTCTAGCATGTTCTGTTTATTGTGGTAATAAGGTTTAAGTCCCTAGAGCGTGTAGCTTGGAGAGATTTGGATTTCTTTAAGTGGAGCATGTCCAACAGCTCTTGGCCGCTCTGTAGGTGATATGTGATGGAGTAAAGCTGGAGTTTTTTTAGATGGTCTGTGTAGGGCATCTGTTTGAGGCCAGTAATCCTCTTTGTGAGGTATTTCTGAGGCCTTTCCAATTGTTGTAGATGTTTTGTGAGGTGCATACCAAAAGGGGTGTTGTACTACATAATGGCTGTAATGAATGACGAGTAGAGTGGAACAATGACCTCTTTTTTCCTGGATGAGAAACCTTTTGTGATGAGGTGTGCCACATAGAAGGATTTCCCGACTACTGTGGCGATGTGATTATCAAAGGAGAGACTACTGTCCACCTGTGTCCCAAGGTCTCTTATCACACTTTTGGTGTTAAATAGATTACCACCTATGTGGTAGCTCATGGGTACAGAGTTTTTACCAAAGGGGATGACAATGCACTTTTTGGCATTGAGCTTGGGGCCTTTGCTTTGACACCAGGCATCTGTCTCCGTGAGGCCCTTTTGTAGGATGTCCAGATCATTAGGAGTTTAGATTATGGCTCCTAGTTTGCAGTCATCTGAAAACTTCGTTAGCCAAAGACCTTCTGTGTTAGCCTGTACATCAGAAAAGTAGATATCAAACAGGAGAGGACCCAGGACTGAACCCTGTGGTACTCCACTTGTCACTGGTCTGATATCGGATTTGGTGTCTGCTACTTTGACAGTGTGGGTTCTGCCAATGAGCTAGTTGGCAACCCATCTTGTGACATAGGGATTTATACCTAGTTTAGTGAGTTTATCTATAATTCCAGAGTGGGGGATGGTGTCAAAAACCTTGGCGAGATCTAGATAGGCTGTGTGAACCACCTTGCCCTTGTCTACAGCTTCGGTGACTGCTTCAAAGAGGTCTATCAGATTTAGAAGACTGATCTGCCTTTTACAAACCTGAACTGTTTGGGATCCAGAGTTTGGAGATTACCAATGCCTTTGTTTATAAGTTCCATGATGATACGTTCCATGGCCTTGCAGACCAGGCTCATTAGGCTAATGGGGAGGTAGTTCCCAGAGTACGTGGTGGCTTCCCCTTTGTGGAGTGGGATAACCATCACTGTGTGCCATTCAGTGGGCACAAAACCTGAGATGAGGCTATGATTGAACATGGTGCTTAGGTGGGGTGCCAGTTGATTCTGCAGTTCATGTAGAACGCAGCCTGGGATGTTAGGTCCCATGGATGCTTTGTTCTTGGCTTTGGAGAGTGTGGTTTTTACCTGTGCAGCTGTGATTACAGGAACTTTGCATTCTTCTGGAAAAGAGATGGACCCTTTAGGGGGTGAGACAGGGGTAAAGTTAGCACTGAACCTATCTTCCAGGATGTAGCAATATCAGTTGGTTCTGTATATTTAGTGCCATTGTTCTGTAACTCAGAGCAAATCTGAATGTTGCAATTGAGATTCTTGACATAGCTATAGAATACTTTGTGGTTGGCTTTAGAATCAGTGGTGATTTTGTTTTTGTAACTAGATTTGGAGGATTTTTTGAGGGATCTCAGCTTCTTAGTGAGGCTGACCAATGGAGTTCCTCTAGTCATGGGATTTTACTCTTTTTTTGCAACAGTTTCTTTCTTCTGTTGTAGAGTTTGTTTATGGCAGGGGACCACCAGATTGGCTTCCTTTTTTTGGAGGATAGCATCTTGGTTCTTTTAGGGATAGCACGATCCATGCACTCATGCAAGTGCTTATAAATTGCATTTGTTTAGGATTCAGCAGTCGTACCTCTATGTTCCGTCTGCATAGGTGTCGTGAAGTTTGCCACTTCTGTCTTAAGAAGCGTGAGGCTTTGGAGAAATTTTTTACAGTGGTTTCCCTAATAGGGGGTGGGGGTATGATGTGGATGCCTAGGATGATTAGCTTGTGGTTGGATCTGACCAACGAGGAATTGATCTCTGGTGTGGACCACCGTTCGCCCATGTTGGTAATGACCAGGTCTAGGATATTGCTGCCCCCTGGTGGGGGTGTGGCTAAGTTGATCCAAGGTGTTGGAATGTATAAATTCCAGAAAACGTTGAGCAAAATAGATGGTACATGAGTAGTTTTCCCAGTTAATTGTGGGGTAGCTGAAATTGCCCATTATTAGGGTGTTGGGTTGTACCCTAATATTTTCCAGTGTATCAAGAAATGAAGAGTGGGAATCCTGGGGCATGGTGAGGGATCTGTAACAAGTTACAATTTGGATTGTGGTCTTGCCCAGAGTTAGTTGCACTTGGATAATCTCAGATGCATTATGCTGAGCAACTAGCCTGGAGATGTGGATATCCTTATTGAATATGGACACACCTCCGCCTTTAGTGTTTCGGTCCAGCTTAGGTGGTATGAATTATAGCCTGGTAATTCAGGGGTGCTCTCTGGAGCCTTGAACCAGGTCTCTGTCACTGCACAGATGTCGATGTTCTCCATTTTAAGGAGTGCCTCGAGTTAATGCATTTTGAGGTTTAGACTTCTTGCATTGAGTAGCATTACCGTCAGATTTTGCTTGCTTTTACCTGTTAAGGTGGTGAATTTCTCATTTGACCCTTGCCTAAAAAAGGCACTGTAGGGGTGGCAAGAGCCTTAGCCAGTATCTGGAATCCCAAGGCGACAGGTGCAGCCCATCTCTGGCAAAGCAACGTGGTCTGTTGATCATGTCATCACATGCAGACAGATACTGGATCCCCTTAGAATGACACCAGAAGCTTAGCCAATTGTTGAAGTCTATCATTTTGTCCTTGTACTATGGTATCATTCTGGGTGATGGTAGGATGCTACTCAGGGCTAGGGTCATACCTGCCTGGGCTACAAGATCGGGGAGCTCTTCCATGTCTCTCTTCATGTAGTCCAGGGAGGTATGTCTCAGGTCATTCACACCATCATGGACAATGACAGAGTCATATTTGTACTTGTTGTGGAGTAACCTGAGTGTGTGTGTTATGTGGTGGATCTGGCACCCAACAGGCAGCTGACAGTAACTCTCTCCTTGTTTAGCCTGGTGAGTGGAACATCATTGTGCCTGACTATATCCTCACATATGACTAGAGTGTTGGGTACGTTGTTATGCCTTATGGGCTGTGGTTGAGTGGCACACTGCGTTTGTGGGCTATGTGTCATTTGGGTTGTGTTGGGGGATGGAGGTTGCTTGCTTTTCTGCTTTGGAGGTCTCTGTTGCTTGAGCAGATTTATATTGAGAGTCTTTGCAAATGTTGGTGTGTGTTTCATGTTTCTATGCATGTGTTTTGGTGGTGTAGGTTTTGAGGGACTATGTGATAAGTGTGATGTGGTGCAAGTGTTTACCTTCTCCTCTTTACTGTCTAGTCCAGTCTTGGGTGAAGAGAGCTTTCCTGCCAGTTTGGCTATATAAGTGCATCTCTCACAGGTTGTAGTGTTGGGTGGTAGGAGGAGAAGGTTGTCTGTGTACATGAGGCAATTGCTGCATTGCCTCAAGATGCCCAGATTCATCAGGTAGACAGGAGAAAACACCGGGAGCTGACCCTTATACATGCCTGGATAGGTGCTTATTTATTAAGTACTAAAAACTGTTTTCCTCTAGACAAGTGAGGAAAGTTGAGTGCTGTAGTACTTTGTAGCTTATTTAGTGCTTACAATGAGTTCTGAACAAGTGCTGAGCTCAAAGAAACAGATTTTAGTGCTAAAACTAAAAATCTGGCTAGTTCTATGGGGAAAATTTGAAGAGCAGACTTTGTGGCGCCGGGAATAGTTTAACCCTAGCTAAGCAGCATATTTCTTTTTAAGTATAGCAGTAGCAAATGACCAAACTGATTTAAACAAATTAACCATTAAAAAGCTAAAAACTGAGCCCTGTTCCAGCAGTCTTCGATTAGACAAGGTCTAACTGCACACTCCTGCCACTAGGGTGCAGGTGAACCTTCTCCAAAAAAGATGGTCTGGATTACTGCTCAGGTTATACAAACAAGCTAGATTCAGCAGATCTGAATTTAGTGTATGCAACAGCAAGCAAGCCATACCAATTTCAGACAGAAACAGTTCACATAAGCAGGCACAATAAGCCTTTAACCAGAAACTCCCAGCTCAGAAGGGCAGAATCTACCCTCTCCTCCCACAAGAGTGCAGACCACACCTTCTTAATGTAAAATAACTGACCCAAACCCAAAGTGCTTAAACCAGAACTAATATACTTTTAGAATAACGGACACTAAGCCTTCAATTAGCAACTCCCAACTTAGAAGGATGTAAGCTACCTGTCCTGCCACAACAGTGCAGACCACAAACCTTAATGTAAAATAACTGGGCTGAAGCCCAAGTGCTTCAACCAAAGGCTTAGAATAACAGTTACAGTTTAATCAGGCTACTAACAAGCAGTAATAAATGCAGCAGAATAAATGCAATTAAGTACTTTTAACAACAAGCAGCAAAAGCAAAATAAAGTAGGAAGAAACACAAATACAGTAAAAGCAGATGAATAAAGTGCAATTTTTTATATAACAATAGAAAATAGCAAACTGATTTAAATAAATTACCCAATTAATCAGTAAAACAGCTCAAAACTGAGCCCTGTTCCAGCAGTCTTCAATCACACAAGTTCTAACTGCACACTCCTGCCACTAGGGTGCAGGGGAAACTTCTCCAAAAAAGATGATGAGGATCAGTGCTCAAATTATACAAACAAAACTAGATTCATGATGCCTGAATCTAGTCTATGCTACAGCAACCAAGGTGCACCAATTTCAGAAAGAAACGGTTCAAATAAGCAGGCGCAATAAGCCTTTAACCCAGCTCATAAGGGCAGAATCTAGCCTCTCCTCCCACAAGAGTGCAAACCACAAACCTTCTTAATGAAAAATAACTGGCCTGAAGCCCAAGTGCTTTAACCAGAACTAATACACTTTTAGAATAACAGATGCTGAGCCTTCAGTCAGCAATTCCCAACTGAGAAGGATGTAAGCTTACCTGTCCTGCCACAACAGTGCAGTCCACAAACCTTCGTAATGTAAAACAACTGGTCTGGAGCCCAAGTGCTTAAACCAAAAGGCTTAGAGTAACAGTTACAATATATGTATGTGTGTGTGTGTATATATATATATATATATATATATATATATATATATATATATATATATATATATATAAAATATATATAGATATAGACAGACGCAGATATGTGTGTGTGTGTATGTATACATATATATATATATATATATATATATATATATATATATATATATATACACACACACACACACACACACACACACACACACACACACACACACCTCTTATCCCCCTTACTTAACTATTAAACCCACGATTTCACAACCATTGCTGACTGAAGGCTCAGCATCTGTTATTCTAAAAGAGCAATTAGCCTGAAACACAAAACCTGTGCTTGCATGTTGGTTGACCAAAAGTGAAGGTGACTAACAGAGTTGATGAACTCGCTATTTGACAGATTGACCTACAAACACAAACGCATTTATTTATGCATCTGTTTGTTTGTTTGTAGGTCAATCTGACAAATAGCGAGTTCATCAACTCTGGTAGTCACCTTCACTTTTGGTCAGCCAACATGCAAGTACAGGTTTTATGTTTTCAGGCTAATTGCTCTTTTGTGCTGGTTGTGAAATTGTGGGTTTAATAAGTAAGTAAGGGGGATGTGAGGTGTGTGTATGTATGTATGTATGTGTATATATATATATATATATATATATATATATATATATATATGGGTACATGTCAGTACATCGACAAGTTAGAAGATCGACATTGACTTCACCGACACATGAAATAATCGACGCCGCAAATCACAGACATTTAACAGGTAAGAAGTTTAAATTTCACTAATCATGCCTACCATGTTTTAGTAAGTGTGGCAGTGTTATGCATGTGTGGTAGGCATGATTAGCGAAATTTAAACTTCTTACCTGTTAAATGTCCGTGATTTGCGTTGATTATTTCATGTGTCGGTGAAGTCAATGTCGATCTTCTAACTTGTCGATGTACTGACATGTACCCATATATATATATATATATATATATATATATATATATATATATATATATATATATATATATATATATATATATATATATATATATATATATATTATATCTGCATGTCAAGTTACTTAGGTTCAAGTCATAACACCTTTGTAACAGTGTGTGTGTGTGAATGTGTGTATATATATATATATATATATATATATATATATATATATATAGATATATATATATATGCACACACACACACACACACACACACACACACACACACACACACAACTGCTGAAGCTTATATTATATCTGCATGTCAAGTTACTTAGGTTCAAGTCATAACACCTTTGTAACCTAAGCCCACCTTTTTTTTTTCACTTTCCACTTTATCAGGCTGTTTGTGCATATTGCCATCATCACTTTATTCTTCAGTGGATATCTGTACATAAAAGTTGTATTAGAGCAGTTTATAGCAGTGGGATAGTACTGACCATTGTTAGGAAAGAGTGACTGAGTATGAAAGCCTCTATGCAATAACTCAGCAACTTGAAGTAGAAATATGAAAGATTTTTTTTTTGTCTTCATATCACCACTCTGTATTAAGTCTAGCTTCTCAGCATTGTTGAACCTGGCTTTAGGTGATTTGGTCGCATTGACTACTGTTGATGGTGACACCTTGACCTCATGTTAAAATGGGAAAAAGGGTTTTGATGATGACAATGGGTCACATGCTTCTCTTCATAGGCAAGTACTAGTAAGCATGATCTCCCAACACAGGCTTTTGTTAAGAAGGTAACAGGGACTTGGGCAGAAGAGAGAGAGAATCACTATCTCATCAACACTTGCTTTTCTTCTGCAGTGCGGTATGTATGCATGTCAAATTCTTGAAAATATGAGCTTAGGGAAAGTGTTATGTTCATGTTTCTACTAGCATTTGACAACAGCATTTTTTTTCTTTAGATGTAGCAATAGCAGCACCATATGGCGGCGATGGTAGAAAAGGCATTGTTTATATCTTCAATGGAAAAGCAACTGGCCTGAATCAGGTGCAATCGCAGATGCTTGAAGGACAGTGGGCTGCCCAGAGAATGCCCCCAAGCTTTGGTTATTCAATGCACGGAGCTACTGATTTAGACAAAAATGGATATCCAGGTGCTTTGTTATTTTTCCTTATTGTTACGGATGTGATTGTATCAGTGTTGAAGATTACTAGTGCATATTTCAGAAATGTTGCTTTTCTTTAACATTTTGAGGTATGTGAGTAAATGATGCCAACAGAGGCACTACATTTAGAAATCCTACTGTAAATTCATTGCAGATCTAATCTGATTTATTGTTTCATATCATTTATTTATTTATTAGAACTTGTGTATGCCATATAAAGAAAACTGAAAATAATCTGGTCCAGTTTTTAAGTCAGCACTTGGAAGAAGGCTTAATTTAGCAAAGATTTAGCAGAAACAAAGCATGGACCTCCTGGAGAGCCACTAAATCCCCAAAAGACCACCTCATATATAACCAGCTGAGAAATTATACTAAGAAGTCTATTATGCTAGACAAAAAGAGATACTACTGCAATCTGCAACAAAAGCACCAAAACCAACCACAAAAATTCTGGTCAAGCATAAATAAATTTCTCCACCCAGGTCAATCAAGTTACCCTTACCCCCTTAACTACCCTCCAACAACCTCCTAAAATTGTTGCTAACACCTTTAACACTTTTCTTTACAGAATCCGTTCAATCCCTAGCCAGCAAGCTATCTCCCAATACCCCAAGTACCACCAATCCCACACCTGATAATAAAGTCCCCTTCAAGCTTGATCAAGTACCAACATCTTTTATTAAGTTCCCTACTTAAGAAGCTGAAACTCACCACCCTTTCAGCAGACCTACTACCTGCAGAGTATCTCCAAAAAGCCCCTAATGAAATAGCATACCCCATTTCAATCAATAGGACTATTCTTGAAGCTTATATCCCCTCCATCTGGAAAATCTCCCACATTATTCCTCTTCATAAAGGGGGAAAATCCACTGAACTTTTAAATTATAGGCCTATAGCCATTCTGTCTCCCTTGGCTAAAATAATGTGAAAATGTAATCGTAAGCAAGTTCTTACCTATCTGAATCAAAATTCTCTCCTAGCCCCCTCCCAGCATGGATTTAGACCTTGCCATAGTACAACCTCAGCCCTTCTCTCCTTCTCTCACACAATAAGTCAAAACTGTAATGACAACAAGCTCTCCTCAGCCCTCTTCCTAGACCTATCCAAGGCATTCGATATGGTAAACCACCAGCTACTCTTAGACACACTAAAATCACTCTCCATAGCTAACTTAGCAATTAACTGGTTTCAGTCTTAACTAAGTGACAGACAACAAGCTATACTATGGAAGGATAACCTATCATCCCTTTTACCAGTCACCCTTGGAGTCCCACAATGATCTATATTAGGTCCCCTCCTATTTTCCTTATTTATTAATGACTTGCACAAAGTCATCCCAGATGCAACTTCTATTCAGTATACAGATGACTCCACCCTAATATGCTCTGCCACCTCCCCCGCAGACCTACAATCTTTATCCCCATCCACTTTCAGCAAAGTAGAGAACTGGCTTACTGGTCGCAGACTACTGTTAAACCCAAATAAAACCAAACTATTACTCTTCTCCCCCCACTCGTATGATCCCTTCACCACCTGTCACCATAACACCTAACAATGACACCATAATTTCCCCAGAACCTAATACTAAACTACTGGGAATAATCAACAACAACAACCTTAAGTTTGATACTCACATAGGCAAAACTATTAAAACAGTTAACAAAAAACTAGTTTCTTTATACAGGATTAAACCATTCCTAACCCCATCTGCTAAAACTGTTATTGCCCATACACATCTGCTATCAACCCTTCTTTATGCATCACCCATCTTCATAAACCTAAGCAAATCAAACCTCAGTAAATGTACTAGCTGCTATAATAATATTGCCAGATTTGCCACAGGATCAGCTTATAGAACCCATCACTGTCTTAACCTTCAATTGTTAGACTGGCTAGAATTACCCTACCAACTGCAGTATAACCAACTAATAGTTGTTCACAAAATTCTCTACCAACCTGACAGTACACCCATACTGAAAAATATTATCACCCCCTACAGTAACCTATAGGCCCTTCGCTCTTCCAACAAAATGCTTGTACAAACTGTTAAAACCAACAATTCAGCTGGTGAATCACTGTTCCCCAACTCTGAAGGAAAAAAAACTGGAACCTACTTCCTGCTGAACTCACCACTGGGCCCTTCTTATCCAAATTCAAAATATCCCTTAAGAAATACCTAAAAATGCATTGGCTTTGTCCCTGTACAAACCCTAACCCCCATTCAAACATAATGTATAAATGAGAACCTCATTACAAGAAGAAAACTCTGATCCTCTAACTGTTTAGAATTTTGTATACCTCTCACCTACTGAAAGATTTAAAGTAGGTGATAACCCTGTATGTTAACCACCTCAGTGCTTCTGTTTCCCTCTTTCTTAAGATGAAATCACTAACTATTTCTTTCTCAAAGACTATTTTTTTCGCAGATACTAACTTCCAACCCATCCTGTGTGTAGGTGAGAAAAACATGTACCTGTGTGTATATATTGTGTGTATATATGTAAGAAAAACAAGTACCTGTGTGTATATATTGTTAAACAAATTTCAGTTTTGTGAAAATTCACTGTAATAATTTCACTGTATTGACACTTGTTATGTACATTTGGAGCTTTTCTCACCGGGCCTCCGCTGAAAATGGACCTGTATCCAGTCGGACTTTCCCGGTTAACAAATGTAAAATAAAATGAAATTAAATAAATAAATAAGATGACATATTAAGCCATCATATTTTTGTCAGCCTTTTCATCTGTATATCCTCAAGAAGACCTTAGCCATCCTTGGTTCTTCAGTTGCTCCTTAGGCTGCAGCTCTTTTAAATGATGCATGCGCCCATGAATACCTTTATTGCTGTCGCCCATACCTCATACCACTGTCAATTTTCTTGGTCACTGTCATTTTTCTTGGTTTTGATCTCCACCAAGAGGTACTTTAGCATATCACTTTTAGGGGAGCAGCTAATTGTACCAGGTTAAATAATTTCTATTTATGTGTTATTAGCTAGACTTTGTTAAATTACTCAGATCCATTATATTTATCTAGTTGTCACCATGACTGACATCATATCTTTAGTGTAGTATACAGTATGCCCAAATTTGCCTGACTTAACTCATAAGTCCTTCATTTGACACTCAAGTCCAGGAACAACTTAGCCTTCCCTTGCCACACTTCAAGGCTTTTCCTGGATTCGAGTTTCGTATGAAGTTACTGAAAAGTAACTAAAAATTGAAGCCCAGTTTCTTCCTTTTTCTGAGAGAACAGAACTCCTTTGATATGTTTTCTGTCACATGTAGCATGCATCATTCCTTAATTTGGTGTTTTTTGTGTTTACTGTGATGATTAGAATTACCTTTATGCTGGATCCAATACTGTTGTGCTATTAATTTTAAGCAGCTTATCTCTCATTAAAACAGTTTATATCATTACAAACTGCAACCTGTAAAGGCAGCAAATATAGATGGATTCCCGGCATTATATTGCCATCAAGTTATTTTGTACAGGTGGCTTCCTGATGTCCTCACCCTAAATTGGGAGGGCTGCTTATTAAAGGTTAGCACCATGTTTGCTACCTGAATTGCTGGAGTATGGATTGGTCCTTGTAGTCAGTATTGGTGCTGCAGCTTTTTATTTGCTCTAACAGACATGTAAAGATGTGCTCTTTACAAAAGATTGTGCCCCATGTTATGGAACTATGTAGATTGTTGATGCATGATTTTACAGTAAATGTCTTTATTTTACAGAACAGTAAAAACTGCAATTTTTGTTTGTTTGTCCAGCTCAATTAATTGGATTGCATAGGTACTTTTCTGTCACTAGAGTTTTAAACAACAATCATGTAGTATTAGAGTATCTGTGAGTAAGATGCTGCATTGATCTTATGCATCAACATGTACATGAACCATTACAGGTGAACTTTAAAATCAGTCAGTGAAGTGTTAACGGGCTGTGCTTAAAATCTTAGTAAAAGTTAGAATTAACCATGCAAGTATGTTAGGATACAGTGGCGAATGAGCATTGCTTCCACATAGTTTCCACATTTTAGTGCCACTCAAATGTGCAAGCACATTGCATTTAGCAGTCCAGAAGTGACCCAGTGGTCTTCCGGTTGTTGTAAGAATGCTGTTTGTTCTCACCACTGTTTTACTTGAGTCTCTTTTTTAACAAAGCACCCCCCCCTGCAGCTGTAGCAGGTGAACAAATTATGTCTTTACAGGCTTTCATCCCCTTGCCTGTCTGTAGTAGTTCACTGCTGCAGTCCAAAGGAGGCCTCTGGTCACCAGGAGCACATATACTGCATCATCTTCAATTATTTTCAGATGGTTTATGTCCTTATTAAGTACTGTAAGTACAACAGGAAATTAAATTAACAGGTCACTATTGTTCTGGTAGTTTGGTCAAACTAATCTCTTTAAAAGACAGATGTTAGCAGCTTTATTGTAAACAAGACATTATGCAAGCACATCAAGTAACCCAAGCAGTGACAAACTTGTATAATAAAATAATTTATTTTAAGATCGGTCTGATCTCTATTGTATAATAATAATAATAGTAATAATAATAACACACATCTGGTTAGGTGGCCTACTGAGGGAATCAAACCCTGTACCAGTGACTACAGCTTGCAACATTAACCTCTGTTCCAGCTGCCAGCCTATTGCCAGGATATTCCCTTTAAAGTATGCATCCATAGGGAAGGAAAAATAATTTGTTAAAGTAGTCAGACTGCAGTTAATGATCACTTGATGAGAACAATGGCTCAGGATTGGCTGAGAGACCAATACAGGAGGCGTTGCATGCTGATGATGTATGTGAACTTTTTAACACTAGTTTTTCATGGCATAATAGTTCTGTGGTTCGTGGTTGTTCTTTGGGCACCTTGGAAAAACAAAAGACTTTTCTAACTGTGTGTGGAGATACAGGAAGCTCCAACTGGAGGTAAGTTACCTTAAGGATTGTTTGCGGTTACAAATCATTCCTAAAGGCCTTGGTTCTTGGAAGTATCCAACAGGGCTGATTAAAGACTCTGATCTCCACTTCAAGCTGGTCTTTTTATTTGATCGGCATGGTGCAGAACTACTTGAGGTACTGATTAAAGCTTGCAATAAACAAATGGACTTGTTAATGTTGGACTTGGAAAAATTGGGCAAAGTATTAAAAACGATCTATTGTTTGAAGCTAATGTGAATAATTATAATGCTTGTTTATTTAAAATTGGAAGACATTAATATTTTGAGGGATAAAGAGCTATAAAAATAGGGACAAAGCAGAGTATAATAGTGGTTCTGCCTACCCCCCACCACCATGTATGGGAGCTTATGCCTCCAGTGATGTGCATGAAAATGTGAATAATGTTGATAGTATTGTACATGGTGATGCTAATCTGGAATGTTATGTATATGAGAATGTGAATAATGATGAGATTAATGCAGTGGATATCCCTTTAGATGAATACCTCCCTCTGAGAAGATCGCAGAGAATTCAGAACCGAGTGAATCAGAGGGGAAATTATATGGGCCAGAAAGGTTGGAGCAACCAGGGGCAACGGGGTTATCATGTGCATCACCAGAATTGGAGAGGCAGGAGCAGGGGGAAGGGTGGATGGGAACAATTGGAGGGGCAGGCCTTGAATGTTCTTTGTAATGAACACCACGATTTTAAGATGTATAATTAACAGCTCAGCAAATATTGATCGCGGTTGGGCTGATTTGTTGGAAAAGGGTATGATCTTTGTGCCCACTAACAGGGCAAATGTTAGTGATGTTTTGCTGCATTTTAAGATTTTTATTAGGAAGCTTAACTGTGCTTTATTTTTTAGAAAAGGAAGTGGTATTGCAAGGCCTCTGTCTAGTAACTGTTTAAAAAGACCTAGTGTATTTGTTCCCCCAATGCACCCGAGGGTGGCCTTGTTTGAAAAGATGTGTGAGGTTGAATTTAGGGATTATTTTGAAGGCTGTTGATCATGGCACTCAGGCGTCTAATTTAAGTAAGGTTGAGGCCGAGTTGTTGAAAGTCATTTTAAATAATAAACAACTAAGAGTGATGAAGCCTGACAAGGGGGGATGACTAGCTGTCATGGACGTGGATGATTATTTCAACTGGATGATGGCTATGTTATTTACCGATACATATGAGGATATATCCCTCAATGAGATGAACATAGCCTTCAGGAAAATTGATCTTATTCTGAATAAGCTTGTGTTGAACAATGTCATCACATTGGATGAATTTAAGTATGTATCTGTGGCCTCTCCCAAAATCCCAACTATTTTTGGCATACCTAGGGTGTACAAGGACATAACAAATCCATCATTACATCCTATAGTTGATGCTAGGGCCTCTAAGATGTATTGTTTGGTGAAATTTATTGACTATCATGCACAGGATATTTTTAAGGAGAGCATTTGCATTCTTAGATTCATGCAATTTCCTGATGAAAACCAGGAATGTTGAGTTTCATGAATCTTTGGTGTTTGTCACTTTTGATGTGCAGGACCTCTACTCGGTCATCCCTTATGAACTTGGTTTCACATGGTTTTATGAATATTTATGCTGTCATGCAAAGATGGATGTGGACAAAGCACATGTGCTTAGATGTTTCATGGAATAGGTGTTAGTAACTTTTTTTATTTTTGAAAACCACATTTTTAAGACAAAAACTGTGGTGAGTATGGGAGCTATTTGTGCCCCCAAGTTTGCCAATGCTGTGTTGGCCCATTGTGAGACAAATTTCACTTTAAATTCTGTATTTAGACATTGTTGGGTTTATTATGGTAGGTACCTAGATGATTTAATTTTCCTTTGGAAGGACAGCTTGGATAAACTTTTTGAATATCTCAATAAGACTACAATTATTTTAAAATTCACCTGTAATATTCAACAGGGTGAGATGAATATTTTGGATGTTAACTTCAGAAAGAATCTTGAAGAAAAGGTTTTTGAATCTAATATATTTAGGAAGCCTACCTATTCTAAAACACTGATCCATTTTAGTAGTATGCACCCCATCATCAAAAAAGTCCTTAGTTAAAAGCCAATATGTCCGTTTGGCAAGGATGATTTCGGATGATGCTGATTTTAAAAGGGAATGTGAGGTACTTTAATCTTTGTTCATGATGAGGGGGTACCCTGAGGAGTTTGTGTTTGATATCCTTTGTGAAGTTTGTGCTAAAAGGGCCACAGGACACTTTACTCCCCTTTTAAAAGGTGGGAATCTTAATGTACATCAAAAAGTTGGAGAAGGGGGTGCTTTTAATAGAGCATTGGTACTTACCTACAGTACTGATTTTCATGAGCTTACTAGCACAGAGAAAAGAATTGGAGAGTGTTTTGTCTGGATAATGAATACAAGGAGGTAGTGGGGGAAACACCGAGAATTGTATACAAAAAGGATTTTTGTTTTAAAAGTTTATTAGAAAGGGGTCCATCTGGAAGGAGTAAGGGATACATGAAGAAATGTGGATATTGTAGACAATGTTCTTTTAATATGGAAGGTGATGTCTTTTTTGTAGATGGTTTTGGAAGAGTGAGACCTAGAAAAAAGTGGTCTTGTAGCAGCAAAGGTGTGGTTTATTTAGCTTTGTGACAGGGGTGCTGTGCACTCTGTTGGTAAAACTAAGTTAAGCTTGAGAAAGAGAATTTACCAACATGTTTATGGTATTGGAAAGGGGGATGAATGGAATGCACTGTTTAAGCACATAAAAATAATCCACAACATGAGTTTAGATTTGCTGCTGTAGACCAAGTTGATGTTGGTGAAAGAGGGGGTCCCTGTGGTGGTTCCTTGAGGTCATGCAACTCAAATGGCAGTTAAAACTCAATGTAACAACTATTCCAGGTCTTAATGAAGCCTTGTCTTTAAGTAGCTTCCTGAAATTAAAAGCAGCATATTAATTTCTGTAGGTGTTCAAGTATGTGGTGTTATCTATGATATGTGTATATATATTATAAATCT
Source organism: Protopterus annectens (assembly GCF_019279795.1). Classification (NCBI taxonomy): domain Eukaryota; kingdom Metazoa; phylum Chordata; order Ceratodontiformes; family Protopteridae; genus Protopterus; species Protopterus annectens. Next base: position 1,731,276,017 of record NC_056737.1, read on the forward strand.
TTTATGACTTTTTTTTACAACAGACACATATATCATTTTATATAAAAAGAGCATGGTATTTTAGGCAAAATAGCTTTGTTAATATTGTTTTTAGGTAGAATGCAATTTAGTAATTCTTGTATAATTAGTACAACTTGTTTGAGAGGGGGAGGGGCTTTTAATTGAAGTAATTGTACATTGGTATATAAAGTTCATGGAGTGAGTGAGTATGTTTATTCTGATGAAGTCCAGTGTTATTTGTGGATGAAAGCGCTAAATAAACAAGTTTTGTGGATTTAGCTTGGTACCTGCTTTCTTTGGGTGTTTTCAGACTGCAGTTAACAAAATCTAATAGCTTGTCTACATTCTTACAGCTGAGTAAAATACTTTTTTTTTTGTGGCCTAACTCTAACTTTGAGACGTATGTAGGTCAAGCATCAGGCATACAAACAGGGAAAATAAGGTGAATACATTATTCCCCCAGTGATGCTGGTAGTGCTGCATATGTTTTTTTCAGGTAATTTTTCTAAAAAAATGCTTCCTTCAGTTCCGCAGAAGTGTTGCATCTTCCAGGGCAGGACCACCCCCCCCCAAAAAAAAAAAAAAAACAAGAGCCCTCAGCATGGCTCTCATGCAGGGTTATACTACCTCAGAATGCTTTGATTTTCAAAGTGTCAATTCCTTTATCCAGACCTGTGAGGGGATCCACTATATGAGCATTCTCCGTAGCTTAGGTCAACTTTACACTTGGCATAGACTAATGCAACATACTTGCACTCAACAGTGATAATTTTTCACATTATTTATACATTCTTCCAAAGTCATGTGATATCACACTCAGTCAGGTAGACCAACAAGTAGAGAGTTACAGTAGTCTAATGAAAGGAAATAAAACCACAGTAGGGTCATTGGGAGGAATAGGATGCTCGGTCAAGGAAATGTTCCTAAGGTGGAAATGATGACTTGATGACCGCTGAGATATTGTCCTTAAGCATCACTTGGTAATCAAGAACTCCACCAGATTGTGCACCTTAGACACACATTTTTGATTATTGCTATTGTATTGAGTGTCTGGCAAAATGCAGAACAGATGGAGATATTTTAATTACAGCAAAGTATGTTTTAGAAATTCAAAGCAAAAATAAAAATATTATTTTTTTCCAAATATTTTATTGCTTTTCAAAAAGACAAAACATAATTTCTACTAGAATACAAATGAAACAAAGACAAAATATATACAATATGTACATATGGCCTATATGAAAAAAAAATGAGAATAACTTAGAGTTAGAGAGAGGTAGTTACACATAACAAAAAAAATCAGTGTAATTTCTCCAAGTACTAAGAAGATGTGGAGATCTTTAAAGTCTCGATGAGAGAAAAAACTTTCTTCCAAGGATTGTTGATCCATTTATTAGGGAAGATTTTTGTTTCTTTTACCTTTGTTTCCATATGTATTGTTTCTTCTAGTAGAGTCATAAATTCCTGAAAGTTGGGTTAAGATGAAGTTTTCCATTTTCTTGTAATACATTTTCTAGCAATTGCTAGTATAGTCAATAGTAGATACAAATAATTTGTGCTCATAACATTTGTTTCAGTTCCATTCAGAAAAATCATGGATTTAATTAGTATGAAGGAATCTGAAAAAAATAGCTTGAAGAAAATTTCCAATCTCCTCCCAGAATTTTTAATTTTGATGCACACAAAAAAAGTATGAATCCAATCAGCATTTACTTTTGAGAACATCTTCAACAAAACAATTGTTTAGAAGAGTCCATTTTAGCTATCCTATTATGGGGTGTAAAACGCCCTGTGTAAGAATTTCCATGAAAAAAATCTTCCAAGCTTGTAGATTGGAAGTTCATTTAATGGAATACAATAAATTAATTTTGTTTTCAGAGGAGAGGTTAATCTGATGACCTTTAGTAATAAAGTTCCAGAAGTTTTGTTTTGGATTAACTTTGTAAATTATTAAGGTTTTATAGAGCAATGAGGTTAAATTAGACCAGTTATGATTATTATAAATCATTTCTTGGATAATGGAAATTAATTTTGGTTCAGAACTAAAGGAGGAAGTATTGATTATTTTGTATAACTCTTGAGCATGAAATAAAATGCTTTGAAATATAAGCCAGTCTGAATTTGGAATATCAATGGTGTTTATTATTTGCTGTATGTTTAAGACTGATGAGTTCCTAATATAATCTTGCCAACAAGTAAAATTTTTTAGTTCCCAATTATTTATAATGTTTTCATGTAATTTGTTGGGAAAGTTTTTAGTTATTTTGAAAGGAATTAAGAGTTCCCACCATAATCTAATGTCTAAGTTTGAGTTTATGAAAGATCTAAATGAGTTGTAGATGTAGTTTATGAAGACTGAGTTGGTGGGTTTCGAAACATTAAATTGTAAATTAAGACACAATATTTTCCAAAATATATTTATTTGATCATTTGAAAGAGTATTTTTTGTGAGTTTATTCTCATTTAAAAAAATAGAAATATGAAGGGATTTCCAAGCTGATGAAATTTTTGGGTCTATCCAGTTGAAAACTATTTTGAATATAGAAGGCTTCATATATGTCTCTAAGTCTGGAAAATTAATTCCTCCCATTTCCCAGGGTGTAATATGGTGAGCATAGGCTATCCTGTTTTGTTTAGGGAACCAGAGAAAATTTAAAATAATTTTATTTATGTCTTGTAATAGTTTTTTATTAGGTAGCATTGGAATGGCTTGAGCTATATAGTTTATTTTTGGTAATAATACCATCTTTATTAATTGAAGTCTATCCTCAAACTTTAAGAATAATTTATTCCATTTGTCAGTGAGTAGTTTTATGGTATTTAAGATTTTTTTTGTAGTTTGTAGATAGTGTTATTAATATTGTCATCCGTAATAATTCCTAGGTAATTTATAGAAGAGACCTGCTTTTCTAATAAATGGACTGGAGTTATGAAATAATTTTGTTTTTATTTAAATGCATATAATTCAATTTAGATTCACTTATACATAAACCTGAGTTATCAGAGAACCTTTTAGTCTGAAGATCTAACTCTTTAAGAGATTTTTTGTGAGACACTCAGAGTTAAAAGTATATCGTCCGCAAAGAGCATGATTTTGGAATTAAATTGATTATAAATGTCTATACCTTTAATTTTTGTGTTTTGGCATAATGTAATAGCAAATAATTCTATTGCAAGAGCGAATAAAATGGGCAACAAAGGACAGCCTTGCTTTGTAGTATTTTAATGGGTTCTGAAGTAAAAGGGCCTAGTTTTACATACACAAGATTATTTTTATATAGATTTTTTTTTATCAAAGTAATGAAATGAGATGGAAAATCAAAGATTTCTAAAGCTTTGAAGAGATAATCCCATTTCAGTGTATCAAAAGCGTTTTCAATATCGAGCTCTATTAGAAGAGCTTCTTGATTGTCCCTATTTAAAATGTCGATAATGGACAGTATTCTTAAAATATTATCATAAGTGTGCCTATTGTAAATAAAACCAGACTGATCAGAATTTATAATGTGTTAAGGATTTTTTAATTCTGTTTACAAGAATGGATAGAAATATTTGTAGTCATTATTTAGCAAGGAAATTGGTCTATAAGAACTAAATTGTTTTGGATCTTTATTTTTCTTTTAAAATAGGAGTGATTAGGGAATATTTCCAAAAGGGAGAAATTAAATTATCGGTTTGAATTACATTTAAGGCTTTATGGAAGATTGAGATGACTGTGGGAGGGAATAACTTATATAGTTCCATTAAAATTCCTTCTATCCCAGGGGCTTTATTATTTTTGTTTTCTTTAATTTTATCAACTACTTCTTTAAGAGAAATTTGTTTTAAGATCTCAGATTTTAGTTTATCTGGAATTTTATTTATTTTTAAGTAAACTTTTATCTACATCTTTATGTTGAAATTGTGCCGAATTCTTGAGTTGGTGGTCAGAGTAATGATATTTAAAGGCTTTAAGAATATCACTAATGTCTGATACCATTTTATTATTTCTACCTTCATGAATGATTTTTGTAATATTATCTGAGGCTTGTCTTTTAATTCTCATTGAAAGATTATGTAGATGTTTGGGCGACATTGAGTGTGAGTTGACTTTTAGTTGTTCTAATGCCAAATTTGTTTTATGAGTTAATATTTCATTGTATTTGTTATTTAAGTCTGTAATTGTTTTCTTTTTTGTTTTTGGATGTTGTGAATTATCTTTATTGATAATTATAAACTTATTTTGAATATTATGAAGTTCTGATTCCCATTCTTTAGTCTTATATTTTTAAACCAAGATAGAATTTTATCAAATAAGTAAGCTTTTAGTGTATCCCAGAGCATTGTCAAACATATATCATTTGATTGGTTAATATCAAGAAAGTTTTGAATTTTGTGATCGAACCATGGCTTGAATTGTGGTAGTTTGGTGATGTATGCTGGTATTCCTTGTTGTGAAGACCAACCTTTTAAAATCAATTTCAAGTTTTAAAACAAGTGAATTATGATCCGAAAAGGCACAAGGGATTATAGAAAAGTTAATTATTTTCATACTAAAATCTTGAGATACATAAAGTTTATCAATTCTGGTTTGGGTGCCAAATCTATAATCACTATGAGAAAAGAATAGTGAGTTAGGGTCTTTAGAACTGTAGGTGTCAATTAGATTTAGGTTCTCACACCAATTTCTTAGAGCTTTTCCTAGAGAAGTAAGATGGAAGTGCTTTTTATTCAAGGTTTTAGAAATGTCTAAAGTACAGTGGAAGTCTCCCCCTAGAATCAAAATACCCTTATAAACTTTGTTAATTAGTTCTAAATGTTTCCTAACCATTCCTATCCCTATACCAGGAAACCAGTAGGTGTTAACAAGTGTCCATATTATATTATTAAATCTAATTATTACAATTGAAATAAGACCTTTTTTGTCTTCATACTTATAAATAATTTGGGGAATGATGATGTTTTTCCTCCGAAGTATTAAAACTCCTCTTGTTTTTTTCTTGCATGATAAGCAAGATAGATTTATATATACCAATGGATTTCAGTTAAAGTTTTCTGATTTTAGATGGGATTCTTGAATAAATACAACCTGAATTTTATTTAGTTTCAAGTATCTAAGGAAATTGGATCTTTTCCTTGGATTGTTTAATCCATTAACATTTAAGGATAGTAAGGTTAAATCCATCAAGTTTGACTTTCTTGTGAGTTAATTGAAGTTTTCATGTTTGGTATTGACTGGATAATAGAGTGTAACTTTATATAGAAAAGAATTGTGTGAAATAGTTTAGTTCTCCCTAACAATAAAGTTTTATTAGAGATAGGCCAATAAAATGAAGATTTGAATACTGAATAAAAAATAAGTAAGAGTAACCATATTAATAAAGATTTTATTGAAAACTTTAACCAACATGAAGTGACATGCACTTCTAATCTGAGTGAACATACAAGTTCAAACAGATTAACCTTCATGACAAACAAAAAGTGATTAACGACAATAACATGTCTGAGCTCCAGTATGAGTTAATAGGAGATCTAAAATTAATTTATATATCCACTTTTGTTAGAATTGAATGAATATATGAAATTTGTAATACATAAAGGAAATATATTTGAAACTGATGTAATAGAAGCAGCTTATTCAAAACAATTGTTAATGGGAGCAAATAAAATTTTTAAGTAATTGTAAGTGTATAGAACAAAGGAAGATTTCATGTAATAAAAACATTAATGCCAAGTTATAAAATATTCAAAGTAGAAAGAAAGTCTAAGTATAATGATTGATGAAACCTATTTAATAAATACTGTAACCAAATAAAATAGTCATAGTTTAGTAATAAATAAATAGACTCATAAATAAACATAAATACATACATTTTCCATATTATCTACATTGTCAATGCCTTAACTATTTCAAATTAAAGAATATACTAGCCATTAACAAAGTTAGTATAAGTAAGTTCATTTACTAGAGTTAAAATTAAATATCTAAAGATGACTAAGAAAATCCCTTCTGTCTTTTGAGTCCACTATACTATAAAAAGACCATAGTTTTGAACATATTGTGGGAATTAAACTTGTAAACTTTTAATACTTAAATAATATAGCATATAATCAAATTACACATAGTAGACTCAATGAAGCATGCCAGATATAGAAGCATCACATTTACTAAAATGCAAATATTTATCCAATTTCATTTCTGGCATGTTTAGATTATAAAATTGCTTAGTGGATAAGCATAACAGAACAAAGTACACTAGATGTAAAGCATCATTATTTCCACTGCGTAAAGAGTTTCATTTTTAACTATCAATAGGACAATTGAAGAACTATTATAAATCAGCAGCCACAGATTTCCTCAATATCAATATTCATTAATACAAGGATAATAAAGTTAGTAATGTACTAGTTCACTAAGTCATGAATAATATTACTTACATTCTTTTTGGGTAGTGATTAACAGCATAGTCAATCCCAAATCAAAATTCTTTATTAGTTCCATTGTACTATATGCAAAAAAAATGCCTTAAGTTACTGAATACATGTAGTCAATACTAGTGTTATGAATTTACCCAAATCGAAAAAGATATGAAGTATTGCTTATAATTGAAAGTATAAGCATCTTATTCCAGAATTATGGCAATTTATATTCTCTAGGGTTTCATATTTCTACTGAGTTGTTATGCATATCTTTATTATTTATTGTCATCTAAAAGGTAAATATTCTTAAAACCCATTTCAAATTTGCTAAACTTAACCCATAGAGAAATATGGATCAGAAATTTAACTAAACAGATAGCTTATATTATATGTTTGCAGATTAAAACTAAGAAGCAATACTTGCAAGTTCATTTCTGCCTACTATGCATCTTGTCTATAGTTTTAAATAAATAAAAAGCAAAATACTAATTTACCCATTAATCATCTGCTATAGTTAATTTAGACTAACTCCCGTCACTTTCTACACTAAATGCATTGTTGTTTCATAGGATGTCTATTGTAAGAAAAACTGTGATCACTGCTTGTGATGTGAATACCACACACACTTCTTTTCTACTACATTAAGATATTGGATAAAACCTCAGCCAACATTAAAGACTCACCAGCCTCACTTACTTACAAATTAGGCAAATAGTACTGGCTATAGAGAACCTAAACTGATGACATAAAATCTATATATAGGGATGTTACTGAGGTGCATAATTGATGTAAATTGAGAACAAAAATCTGTTGTGAAAACAGCTGCATGCAGGGTGCTAGAAACTAGCAGCATTACAATAACTTAGTAGGAATTAGCAGCTTTAAGCATAGCCAAACAAGTTGTGCAAATTTAAAAATAATTGGAGACACTTCATCTATTAACCTGACAGGATGGGAGACTGAGTTAACATACATGTTCTGAATGATACCAGTTTATAGCTTTCAAATTAAGAATGACATTCATCTTAAGCCACTACTATCATGGCAAGTTAAGAGGCTCAACTAAAATCCAAAACAAAATCTGCATTAGTTGAGAGGTACAGTTAGGAGCAGATAAACTATTTAGAATGGACATCCACACAAGAGTTGAACTGCTCAACTATAAAGTAATAAAACGCCAGAACAGCGACCAGCTACCCCATTTTTTGCACTCATGCACACCGATTTGAGCAGATTTCTAGCTCTAAAGCTTCCATCTCCAAGACAAGGGACATTGGCTGTTTAAACAGAAGAAGCTCTAGGATCGAGTACCCCAAGAACCATAACAGCCTACCTGTAAGCACCACACACATCCACATTCACTCATAGCAAGCCACTATACAACACATAATGTATATCTGCTATCCCGCCACCGCAGGAGATCTGGGCAATCTAAACAAAACGGAGGGACACAGACCCCGAATCAGACATCCTCCCTGACTATTGTTCTCAGAAAATGAATAAAAGGGGTAATTTACTAACTTACTCTCGCTGCACCTCCTCAACCATCCACATTCCCACAGAAACCAGACAAACTCTGCAGCATACCAATGTCTCTCCCCTTCAAAACAACTGTCATGCAATCACCACAAGCACTCGCTAGTGTATTGGATCCATTGCCCAGCAACGGAAAAGCACCCAAAATAAGTGTCAACAATGTAATAGACCACGTAACAACAGATCCACAACTACATCGAGAGTTCTCCCATGGCCCAACGAGGAACAAACCTGTTCACATATTTCACCATCCCAGGCAATCATGAAACACAACAACGCAGTAAACTAACCTGTCAAATCCCATAACGGGCACTGTTCACTGCCAATCTTCAAGGAGCTTCAGCTCTCCCTACAGCATCATGCGCGCAGTTGACAGAAATAACTGTAAAAGCATACATTGCACAACAGAGTCTATCCTCGTCAGCAGATGTACATAACCTTCGTTATTGTATCTCTAAGTTTACAAACTAGCCTGGCCAAACATACATCCTTAAACTAAACAGTGCATGACTCAACAGAAAAGCGATGGTGTAAATCCGTACAGTGCACTCACTGATGTATAACACGAACTGATCTAGACAGGCACTTTCCTAAAAAATGAAACCTTTTCTAACCGTAGAAGACAGTAATATTTAGTAAATAAATAATATGAAAGAAAAAATATCTCAACTAATCAGAGTAATCAATCAGAATAGACAAGTGAAGTCAGAGAATGTGAGATGGAAGCTCTCGTCAGTAACAGCTATAAATATACTTATGCGGCATAAATGTGTGGGATAGATAGTACATGTGTTATTTTGACAATAGGTGGGGTTAATTTAGTTTAATCTACCTATAACTGTGTGTAAAAACATTTAATTCTGCATATTCCTATATTTTAGGATGAGAGCTTCCATGTTAATTATGTAGATTCTATTTTAGAGGAGAGACAACATTTGTTAGCTCGAGGCTATTTTAAACAAGAGTGACAGCAAACAGTCATAATGGAATGTTAGAATGCTAAAATTGAGTAGAGTAGTAACTAAAGTCTAAATTATAAAATATTGTTATAAATGCATTTAAAAATCAAAAACCATTTCAAATGAAGAATTGTATAAAGTGTAAATGCATACAGCATACATTTAATTGCTGCTAATGAAGCAAAAATCAAGGGTGTCACTTGAACAAGCTATTATTATTATTATATGGGTTCTTAGTAAGTAGCTATATTAATGACCATTAGAGAAGTCTAAACACATTAAATATAAGATGTAATCTTAGGTTCAATCAGAAAATGCAAGAAAACATTCTTATAGGTGTATGTTAGGTAAAAATACATACTTTTTTGAATGATTAGAAGTGAAATCAAGTCCTAGTTGATGCTTTGAGAGAAGCAGTGACTCCAGAGTTTCTAGGATCAGTTTTCAGTTTCTTCTTTCTCATATCAGTCCAGTTATTTTTCTCAGAGGTTATTTTTAAAGTGGTGGAAGATGACCAATCCATGCCTTCTGGAATTGCAGTTACGTTGTTGTTTTTGATGAAAGTTATAGCTTCTTCGACATTGTTGAATGTTCTTATGTCATTTGAATAAAGGATTCTGATCCTTACAGGGAAAGCAAGTTGTGCCTTTATTTTATTTTGTTTCAAAAATCTCACAAAAGGCCAGTTTTTTTTTCCTTAGTTCCAAGACTCTTGAATAGTGATTGTCAAATCTAATTTGACATGTCAATGGATAACCTATCCAGGCAGATTTGAGAACAAGTTCTTTGTCTAAATAAGACAAGAATTTCACAGTAATAGATCTAGGAGGCATATTGGAAGATGAAGGAATAGGTTTCCCTGCAGCTCTGTGTGCTCTTTCTATACCATTTGATAGACCTTCTTTTAGGTCTAATATGTCTGGAAGCCAAGAGTTGAGAAATAAAATAATGTCTTACCTTCTGTTTGTTCTGAAAGACCAAAAATTCTAGTGTTATTTCTCCTTTCTCTATTCTCTAAAGCATCTATTTTACTGATTATCCAGGTATTCTGCTGTAAAAGAGATTCACAGTGAGTTTCTTCTTTCTTAAGTCTCTCATAGTGAAGTTTCCATATCCAATATTTTTCATTGTTGCTGCTGCAAGATTTCATTAAGGACATCAGTCTGTTTCTGACAGTTGACTTTTAGATTTTCAAGGTTGTCTGTATATCTGTCCATTTTGACAGATCGTTCAAGTAGTGTGGCTGACATCAGTTGAATTTCCCTTTTCAGTGAAGTTTCAGAGTGTGAAGAGTTAGAGTTGCTCATTTCTGTATTGAAGAATTTATCTCCAGTTTATTTGACAGGAAAATTTCAATAAAAATGCATACAATTTGGTGTTCTTATAGAATTGAGGTTCCTTAATAAGAATTTACTATTTTTGAAAAATAAAAATAATTATTTTCCTGAATTCTGGTACTAGATTGTAGAGCTCATAAAAGTTGCTGTCACCAGTTAGCCATTTAGGCTCCACCTCCAAGTAAAAATATTCTTATTGGACAAGAAAGTAATGCTCTCATGAGTAAGGTCATTAATTGTGCTGTAGAAAGAACTTAATGTAGCCAGTGTTCTTTGAAGTGAGAATGCAAGATGTACAGAACTGTCGGGCACCCACTCCTTCCAAACAAAAAGTCACTTAAGTGCATATCTTTAGAAAGCTGATGTGAATGGGAAACATAATTTGACAGTATAATATGGATTTTAATATGATAATTATCTTTTTGTTATAAGAATTAATTGTTTAACTTTGAATGACTGTCCTCCATCACCAACAGAGTCAGTCTTCTTTTACTTTTCATACAGACTTGTTTAATGAAATGCCTGATCTGTCATAGTATGTCAGGAAAAAAAGCTGTTATAGTTTGCATTGCTATTTATGACACATTTATATACATTGTGTTAATTATATTTGTTACTTTTTTGTGATATGTATTATTTGCATATGTTTTAGCCATAGAGACACCACCCAACATTTTTGATTTACATCTATATGAAAACTGTCAGTAATGGTATCAAAGCAACATTGTAAACTAGAAAAATAACTCCTAGTCTTCATGAGACCATGAATCATAAGTTTTATCTGTCCTTGTAAAGTACTTTGAGCTTGACTCATACAGCAGACTTGCATGCAAGATCTTGGTCCAGCTGCTTTACCAACTACTTCATCTTCAGGCTGCAGACTTTCCTTTGGTTTTGAACCCTTACTTTGTCTCTAGCCTGTATGTCTGGTAGTTTTATGTAGTTTCTATAACAGTTATATTTTTGACTCTGCTGATTTTTCCCAGTATTCCGTTTCACTTTTATTTTTCAGGCATCAGTACTGCAGTTGAACTAGGCAGACTGCTTTTCATTCTATTTACCCATCAGCAGCTGAGGCAGTATTAGATTAAGACCATGGAGCAGAGTATTCTTGTATTCCAAGATTGCAAGGTGGCAATACTTTATATGGGATATAGGGTTAACTAGAGCAAGGTGTAACGAGGTGACCACAGCTCTCTGGCAAGAAAGAGACAACAGAAGTAAACTTTGTAACTAAATGTGATGCTGATGAAATAACTTTTTTTTAGGTTTATAATGACTGCTAATAGTACTTCCAGTCCCATTACTTTATGGATGACAGTGGATTAACAGTGTAGACGGAAAATTTTCTGAATCTTCTGTGCATGTAAACAGCATCTACTGTAAAAATGCAGAAAAAGCTACTTTTCTAACATGAGGTTATGACGATAATCGTTTGATATTCTATTTTTAATTAGTTGTGTGCAGGCAGTAATTCAAAGCTTAAAAGTTAATAAAAGCTGTAGACCACGACACAAGCACTAATTCAGAATATCTGTTCTTTACAACTTTTAAGGAAGGAAGAATTCCATAAGATTGGAAAAGAGTTGTATGTAAAACGGGGATACATCTGTGGTGACAAACAATAGCATTGTTAGTCTCTTGCCCTGCACTAATAAAGCTATAGAAAGACTAATATTGGATAGGACTGAAAGAAATTTGTGTGGTTATTGTCTTCCAGCATGTTTACACTGGCATTAGATCATTAGAACAGCTGTCAGCTTTAACCTGAGCTTCTGTGCAAATTTTGTTATTGCCTTGAGGCATTATCTGGTGGTAATTTTTCACAGGCATTCAACTTTGCTAATCACAACTTATTTCCAAGTTGAAAACCCTAGGATTTGTGACTTAGGTAATTACATGAATTCTGTGTTAGTTGATAAACAGTTTGTGAGTTTTTAAAATCGATGGTTAGATCAAAATAATATTACATTGTCCCAAAAAGTTTTCTCTTAGACCCATATCTGTATAATTTAAGTCTTACAGTCTTGTCCTCTAACTCAAACATTTTAAAAACTGGGAAGGTTGTTACCAGTCAGAATTATGTCATTACACTTCTGAGGGCTTTCTATCTGTACATCTGGCAGAAAACAAATGATGTGGTAATAAATGTTAAATTCATTGCATTTGGTTATTCAAAAGTTCAATGTTATTAGCATTTTGATGAGCAGGATTTGGAAAAAAGTTAAGCATTTTAAAAGTGATAGGAGTATTGATGATAAATTAACTTATACCAAGCATAATTTAGAGTTAAGAAACTAAGGCTCCAAAATGCTAGGTTGTAGAGCGAGGTTTAATTCAAAAAGGTTGATGTACTACTGCTGTTGTGTGCTGTTATCATAAGGACAAGCCTAAAATGTGTATGCCTGTTGTTTTATCCCAGTGCAAAGTACTGTTGTAGAGCTTTAAAAGTACGCAATACAAATTTATTAAAACGATCAGTACTGTCCATGACTTATCTTATTGTAAGATACTGAAAGCATTAAATCAATTTTCACTCTCCTTTAGAGACTTAATTATTGTCTTTAAGACTTAGAAGGATCCTTTCTTCTTTGAATGCTTAGATGTAAAATCTTCATGTAACTATGGTAATAGTGGACTCTGAAGAAACTTGAATTTTTTTTTAAGTGTAGTTCAGCAGTGGAATAAACTTCCCAGTCCAGTTAAGACAGTTACACTGCTGAATACTTCAAAAGATATGTAAGACAAGTTTTGTGGTAACAAGAAATGTAGGAAGTAACTGGTGGGCTAAAAAGGACTGAATCCCTCTCCTGTCGCCTCACCATGAACCTGATTTTGATGCTCATACCTTGAGATTCTTCAGTATTTATTCTTTTAACTTTCCCATGTGACTGTGGTTAGTGTGGAATGGGTGTTATATGTTTGAATTATGCCTATGTACATATCTTTATCATTCATAATTTGTATATTGCAGACAATTGTCTGATTGAAGAACATAAGGATTCGGCTGTCTTGGCAATATAGACTTTAATGCAGTAATCGCACATGCACTAGATATGTGTCCCATTATTTTGGTGAAGTTTGAATAATAACCCCTGTATGTGAGATAACATGGCTTCTTTGATTCATCTTGAATCTTGACAGCCACTAGTGTTTTCCTTAAGAATGAATTGCTGAAACCATGTTAGGTTTTTATATGCATTAGTTGTTCTCCTGCAAGGGTTTATAAACTTTTCAACAAATCTGCATAGGTTCTGCACAGTATTTGAAATGTGTGTGTCAGTGTGACTGATACTCAAGTTATGCAGTCTTTGCTTTTACACTGTGAATTTGTTTACTGTTTATAACTTGTTACAAGCCACAATCCAAAATGTTATGTTTTACTTTTTAACTGCCACTGTTTAAAATATGGGTCTGTACTTCAGACTTTTGTAATCACATGTCAGTGGTTTTTGACCTGATTATCAATGTTCAGAATAGGTTAACAATATACACACAGCCCTGCCTTGTGCATTTTCTAATCACACTTGTTTAAAATGTATTTTTTGGCAAGAAGTTGCACTCTGCATCTGTACCTTATTTAAATATTACATTCTGTCATTTAATTCTCTACATTATTTTCCAATATTTTGACTTGAATTTCCATATCAGTGCCTCACATGCATTATCAAATAGCACAGTACTGGGTATTTATATCTTACAAAATCAGCAAGCAGTTAACTTTCTTATTTCTGTTCAGCAAAATGCATATTCTTTTGAACCTTTTAGACGCACTTTATTTTCCATCTGCACATCTTAGAAAATGTAATTTTATTGTACAGGTTATGCAGAATTATTTAAATGTAAAACATTGCTTGATGTCCTTCTATTCATCTGTTACAGTATTCTTTACATGAGGGAGTGGCCTGTCCAGACAACCTGATGTCGGCCAGTATACCAAAGTCTTTTACTATCGTGACATGTGATGCATGTCTGACATAGGCTGCTATCAGACGTAGGCCATAAAAGTGACATAGACGTGCACCATCCTTAGAACTTCTTTGCCACCAATTGGATCACCAGTCCTGGATGTTGCTCTGCTGCTGGGATAATTTTCTTCAATAAGGATAAGTGCCCCAATTGGGGAACCTTTTTGTCTTTTGCTGTTTTTTCTTGGTTGAGAGCTAATGTCATCCAAAAAGGGGAAGTGTGAGTGTGGAAGGCAGATTCCACTCAGATTCACAACACAGGCCCATAAATGGATGCTTCACAGGGATGTGTTCTAGGGCATAGTCCACCAGTGGGGTATTCCTGAAATGGACTTGTTCGCTTCTCCCTGAACTCTGATGGCTTAGTGGCTAACTTCTGTGACTATAATGTACAGGGTCCTGGGTTCAAGGGCTGTTTATGTGGGAGGGTGGCATAATGGTTAAGATGTTTGCCTTACAGACACAAAGTACAGGGTTTGATCCTTACACAGGGTAATTGGCTAGGCTTAAAATAGCCCACAAGGGCAGTTAGCCCAGTACTAATCTATGAATAATAATAATAATAATAACAGTAATAATAATATTAATAATAATAATAATAATAAAAACAAACATCCCCAACATTTTGTGCCAGAGAACCACATCCTCAGCCATGGAAAGTGGATGCCCTGTCAATTTCATGGAAGGGGAAGTTTTTTTATGCATTCCCTCCCCTACCACTCATTGCTAAGTCTTGCTTGGAGATACATCAGGACAGACTTAAAATCTTACTGGTTATTCCCTATTGGCCAAGACAGTCCTGGTTCCCCCTTCTTCCGCACCTAGCCAAGGGCAGTCATCAAAAGTTACCTCACAGAGTAGACGTACTCACACAGAACAAGGTTTCCCTCATCCACTCACACCTGGAAACTCTTCAACTTGACCCTGTGGGTGATAGAGGCCTGATACCCTGTAGACACTTTTTTGAGGATGTGCTTCAAGTCCTGCAGGAGGCCAGGAAACTTTTTTCTATCTAGTGTCTTGCTAGAAACCTTGACCCATTTTCAGTGGATCTCCTTTTGGTTCCTTCATATCTGTGTGAATTGCTCAGTGCTGGCTTAGCTTAATAATAAAAATAATAATAAAAGCAAATTTGTCAGCTGTCTCTGCATGTCTGCTCCTTTCACCTCCTTTATCTTTTGGATTTGAGACCAAACAGTTCCTCAAAGGTTTCCCTCACATTTGACCTTCCAGGAGATCTGCCCCCCCCCCTGGATCTTAACTTTGTGCTAGAGAAGCTGACCTTAGTGCCTTTTGAGCTAGCTTCCTCAAACACTGTAACTAGAAACCTGTTCTGGTGGCCATAACCTGTGCGAAAAGGGTCTCTGAACTCCAAGCCCTGATGGCTTCTCCCTCCTTCTTGATCTTCCACAAAGACAAGGTTTCCCTTTACACCAACTCTTCTTTCATGCCAAAAGGAATTAATGAGTTGTCCTTAAACCAGGCTATTTACTTGCCAACTTTTTTCCCCTCTCCCCAAAACAATAGTGAGAGGATCCTACACACACTTGATGTGCACAGATAACTCATGTTTTACCTTCACAAAACTAAACCTTTTAGAAAATCAGACCAACTGTTTGTGTCTTTCCACCCTAGGGGTCTGGGATTGCCTGTATCCAAACAGACAATTTCCAACTGGATCCCCAAATCCATCTCTT
Source organism: Protopterus annectens (assembly GCF_019279795.1). Lineage (NCBI taxonomy): Eukaryota > Metazoa > Chordata > Ceratodontiformes > Protopteridae > Protopterus > Protopterus annectens. The sequence continues at coordinate 1,731,291,913 of NC_056737.1, forward strand.
TCTGCTATGCCTACTATGGAAAATCCCTTCTCTGCTCAATCAGGACTTACTCTACAAGAGCAGTGTCCTCCTCAGGGGCTTTCCTCAAGGGACTAGACACCAATTCCATTCTAGAAGCAGCAATTTGGACTTCAGTCCACACTTTCACCAAACAGTACACACTGGAGGTATTTTCAGATCCAGGGCTGGATTTGCCAAGGTCATTCTTCATGGTTTCCTGGAAAATTCTTCTGCTACCTCCACACCTCCCTTTTGGGTCTATATTATATATTCAAAGCTTCAAAATTTTGAACCTCATATGTTCGACAACATATGAGTGAAACTTGAAACCTCGAATATATAATAAAAACATAGAGCTTATCTTAATGCTCTGAGCAGGAGGGCAAGCCTCCCTGCACCCCCACCCCCTACTTCAATATACCAACTCTGAGACTGCACTTCAGTGCAGAAAAATGAAATTTCCCCATTCTGCGTATACAGAGCCATTGCCTTTCACCTTCGAACTTTTCAAAGTTCGATCATATGGTGTCGACCATATGACATTTGAACTTTGAAATGTTCGGCAATTTAATAGGGGCCCTCCTTTTCTGCATGAGCTATGGTATTTTCCCTCATGTAAAGAATACTGCAACAGATGAATAGAATGACATAGAATAGTTGCGTAAGAACTTACCATAACGATAGATGTCCTTCTGTTCTCTGTTACAATATTGTATCCCACCCTCTTTCCCCACTTCCTTCTGTTCTTGGATGTACTGACTCTCTATCCCTATCCCTTGGACTGTTTCTCCAGCTGAGGCTTCAGTTCTGAGGATGGTATGCATGTACATCACTTTTATGGCCTACGTCTGATAGCAGCCTACATCAGATGTACCTTACGGTAGTAAAAGACTGTGGTATACTGGCTAATGTCAGGTCAACTGGGCAGGCCACTCCATCATGTAAGGAATACTACAACAGAATAGAAAAGGACATCTTATCATTATGGTAAGTTCTTACACAACTATTCTTTCTCATGCTTAATAGCCAAACTTACTGCATTCTTGAATTAAAAAATAAAAATGTGTCAACTTTCTGGCCTCCGTTTCTGATCCTTACATTGCAGTATTTGATATACCATTACTTTTACATCATATTCAACCTCTGTTTCTCATCTGTATCTTTATTATTTGAGTCACATTTCATTTTACTCTTTCCTTTTGTTATTTCATTATTTTAGTTGTGTACTTTAAATTGCCCTGTAAGTCTATACATCTTTGGATAAGATCAAGTCTGTTAGCTTTCCATGATCTTTAATTTGTTAAATATTTACCTACTAACAAATTAAATGATTGTAATAGACATTGCAACTTGAGCATTTAAAAATTCAGCATTAGTGAACATTGAAATCTGTACTGTTTCCCTAGAACGTATGTATCCTGACTAGGCCACATACTAAAAGACAAAAAAGTCAAGTAAACTGTTTTATGAGCACATGAAAATTATTCATGAGTTTCTATAATGTGCAGGCACTGTACAAAATAAAACAAGCCAATATCTTCATTCTCAATATAGAATCAGATGAAAGACGATCATTGTTGACCTACAAAGACTTAGATGGCACTTCTGACAATGATTTTTTTCTTCTTCTTTTAACCAGGTAAATTTAGTGATCTAAAGTAGACCTTTTTAATGCTTACTGAAACAGATATGTAAATCACAGAAAAGTAACAGGTTATCCAGAAGATAACGTATATTTCTCTGCAGTGCCAGATGTTTGGATTCAACTTGTGTGTGCAAGTACAGATAGTAACTTGGTGTGGAATATTTAAGCATACATTGGGAAGCATTTATTGGCTAGTTCGTGTGACCTTTTCCTATAGTTGTGAGGTAACCTATGTCAGGTCAAGAATATCCTTAATGTCCACAAACATGGAGTTTTTTTATATAGGGACTAGCAGTGAAGGAAGCCTTAATAGCTTTTGTGAGCTTGTGGTTCAGGATGCAGAGACATTGTTAATAGCATAAAATAAAGCATAAGGTTCTGATCGGATGCTGCAGCTGAAAGTGAATACAACATACTGAGGCAGTAAATTTGGTAGTTTGGAAATATTTCAAGATAAAAGAATGCAAGAGAAGGTGTTACTGTGAAAAGTGAAGAGCCAAGTATCGCATGCAAAATGCAAATATTTATTTATTCATTAATTCAGTCATTCAGTCTTATCTGTTTCATTAAGCATGATTGCCCATATGGGTGTATAAGCATATATAGTAGAAGCCCAGTAGGAGAAGCTTAACTTGTATACTTTTTAATTGACAATAAATACAGAGAGTATTGTCTAGGTATGGAATGCAGACAAGTTTAGATCTGATTTATATAAAACATTGATACTGATCATATTGCAGTACCAGAATAACAGACAATAAAAGTAGAGCATATAGCTCTATTTATACAGTGGGATAAAGCTCTGACTACAACCCAGTTGACCCCCTTGTTCATTTAGCTGCTTGGGCACTTTGCCTTCTGTTTTCTCTCTGGGGGGGTAGGGGCAGGGTGAAGGCTAGAGGTGATGCAGTGGTGTAGGCAGGACATTTGTGGATGTCATGGGGTTCAGCATGGTGGCTGAGCTGTGCATGCAAGCAGGTTTCAGTTACTCCACCAATGTAACTGAAAACGTCTTGACTTGTAAATAAAAACCAAATCAGCTCCAGGAAAACTTGAAACTTTAATGGACCGTACACTTGAGACAACAGCAAGTAAAAACAATAAAAAGTACTGTCACTAAGCGCTTTCACCCGTAATAACAATTGGGCATCATCAGAGTAACAGAACTCGTCTGAAACTTCAGTATTTAAAAATATCTCATGAGCACACGCCCCTTGTTAGAGACCAATCGCAACCTCAACACAATCAATAAATTTTGTTTGTATAAATTCTTAAATAAAAATAGTGTAATGTTAGTTAATTAAATAAATAAATTGTATATAATTAGATATAATTAAATATATGTTTGTTAAGTAAATACAATAATAAATATATAATAACCTGTGTAAAAAAAATATATAAAAATATTTATAAATAAAACTAAGAAAAATTGTTACCTACTATGATGTTTTAATACTATATCCTTTTGTAAACCAGAAACATTCAAGAAACATTTATAACATTAGCGGTCAAAACTACTGTGTGATGTTTAACAACCTAAACCTCTTTACATCTCAATAACAGTGTAATAAGGTAGTGCAAATACACAGGGACTATCCCAAAATATACTGAAAGCTATTGGTAACATGTATAGGCTTTCAGTTAAAACTTCACTTTACCAGTTGCCATTTTCAATACAATAAGACCTATATTTTAAAATACTGGACAGTGAAATATGTTCATTAATTCCCAGTGACTTAGATGCATCTAACCTGAGTTGCCACAAACATTCTACTTCCAGTGAGGTCTTAGCATCACCTCCTCTGTCATTTAATGGAATTCTGTCCACCACAAAAAATATATATATTTTTTATATTAATACAATTCTGACTATGTATGTATGGATGTCATGTGGTTCAGCATGGTGGCTGAGCTGTGCATGCAAGCAGGTTTCAGTTAGTCCACCAATGTAACAGAAAACGTCTTGACTTGTAAATAAAAACCTATGCTAACAATCAGGTGTACGCTCACTTCAGAGAGTACAAAAGTGGCAAGGCTAGAGTTGAATATGGGAACCATGCAACTACTATTGGTAACACTCAACAGGGCTCTATTAGTTACAATGAACAGTTTGATGACGAGGTGGTTATGGATAACAATAGTGACTGTGACAATGAACATTTTTTAGAGTCTTACCCGTGAGACGCTCAGAACGAATACGCGAGCGCAACCAGGGATTAAGGCAACAAGATCAGGCTAGGGGGAGAGGACAGAGGTTTTACTCAAATCGAAGGTGGTCTCAGGGGAACAGCAGACCAACATAAATATCGATGAACATTTTGTCTATCCCCTTGTCCCTTACCTCACATCTCTTTCTGCCACTCACAATAGTTGTCAGGATCAGTCTTCTTTGGATTTTTGTCAGCTTTTAATTCAACACACCATGACGTAGAATCAGTCCACGAACACGATTTGTTTCCCTTACCCATGTACATTAATGAATTTTTTGGTCTGGAGAAAAATTGTTCTACTAACATTGTGAATGAAATTGATGGTAATGGTGATACGGATATGAATTGCCTGAATTATGATGAATTCATTAATACTGGATTAAGTTGCAATTTAATTAAAGTGGACAGTGTATGTATTTACAATTTCACAAATTTAGAACTAACTGACAATTACCTTGCCCTATTTAAGAAGGGCTTCACTTTTGTTCCTACTTTTAGGAACAAGATAGCTAAAATTTTAGTTAATTTTAAATTATACACAAGGCAATTGAACCTTGAAATGTTTTTTTCATAGGAATCCCAGTCCATTGACAGGTAACACCACTGTGCTTAAAAGGTCAAGTACCTTTATCCCCACAGTTAACCCCTGTATACACATTTTTGAGAAGATGTGTGAAACACAGCTTAGGAGGTTGTTTAGGGGTTTAACAACACCATCCGACAATTTGACATCGGGTGAGAGATTTTGCCTCCATGAATTAAAATCCACTAACAACTACAGGGTAATGAAACCTGATAAGGGGGGGGGGGTATTGCGATTATGTCAAATATTGATTACTTTAATAAGATGTTAAGTCTTTTAAATGATGCCACCACATACACCAGAGTTTCGAGGAATGAAATGAATAGAGCTTATATCAAGATAGATTGGCGTCTACATGAGTAGTTATTGGAGGGGGTCATTGACAAGAATGAATATGACTATCTTGTTGTTGACTCACCAGTGACCCCCTCCATCTTTGGGATTCCGAAAATTCATAAAAAGTATAATGACCCACCATTTTGCACGATAATTTCAGCAAAGGGCTCCAAAACGGAAGCTATGGCCACCTCCTATGTTGATTTTTATTGTAAGAGCACTACTAAACAGTTGCCACACATACTGAGGGATTCTTGGCCTTGCTTAGATGTGATAAAGAACACACACATAGATGAACAATTTTTAATGGTCACTATTGGTGTAGTCAACTTATTTTCAATTATACCTCAGGAGCAGGGTCTTGACATGTTTAGCAACTGTTTAGAAAAGCATAGTGGTTTTCACACGGTTAAACATAGTCTAATTGTTGAGTTAACAGAAATGATTTTGTCCAACAATTTTGTTATGTTTGAAGGTGAACTTTACAAGCAGGTCACAGGTGTAGCTATGGGTGCCAGGTGTGCACCAATTTATGCCAACTTAGTGTTGGCAGATTGGGAGACACAGTGGGTTTCCACCTCTGACTTTATGCACAAGGTAACATTATATTTGTGTTACCTTGATGACATTCTGATTTTTTGGAAAGGAACAGTGGAAGAAAGTCAAGAATTTATTAATTACCTGGGTACCACTACATCTTTTTTAAAATTTACTCACAAGATTCATGGCGAAAGTTGTGATTTTTTTGGACATATTATTATATAAATAGAAGGATGAGGTCATTGTGAATTCTAGTATATACCGCAAAAAGATATATTCCAACACTTTTTTGCATTTTCAAAGTTGTCACCCATATTTCCAGAAAAGGAACATAGTTGAAGGACAAATGGTTAGACTTTCTAGACTCATTAGTGAGGACGACCTTTTAAAAAATTGAACTATCAAAACTGATAGACATGTTTACTGAGAGAGGTTACCCCTACGACAGCTTGATGAACACAAGAAGTGAGATAGAGGCGAAAAGACATACTGTCTTCAAACCTATACTTAAAGGAGGTTTCATTAAAGAATTTGGTACTTGCATATTATCGCAACCAGATTTTTAACCTTCTGTAAATCATATAGTTTCCAAGAAAACAGTTTATGTGTAAGTAAAATGGGGGTGTGCAAACTCCCAATTACTGTTTTTTTCTCTCAATGGTTTGTGAAAAACATACAGGAATAAGCAAGGCAAGCAGGAGGTTGTCCACCAACTGAAAACGGACATCTGGCATCAGTCGCGTGTTGTACAACAGACACAGTTGAACCGTGGTGTGTCCTAAAATTAGCCAGATAACCTAACCGGTGTAAAAGCAAATTGCAAATTTATGTGTTTTACTTCTTTCTTGTACTTTTTCATTCATATTTCTACGTCAACCGTCATTCACAGGACTTCGAAGAAACAGAAAAAACTGACTGTAAAAGTGATGGAAAATGTCAACAGACTTGCAGGCAAGCTGCTTGCATTTCGCTGTAAGTAAGTGTTTTCATCCCCGAACTATAGGATGCCACCAATAACACAAAACCAACTCACTGCTGGTTTGTGTAAAAGGAAGGAATGCTGAGATGAAAAACACAAGCACTCATGGTCATGGAAATGCTTTTGGTAAACTCTTTCTTTGTAAAGCTTTCCACTGTGTTTACAAAGTTTTACAAAGAAAGGTAGTTTACTGAAAGCATTTCCATGAGTGTCTGTGTTTTTCTTCTCAGCATTCCTTCCTTACTGAAAGTATACCTTTTGTCAGTAACACAGCACCCCTGACAGTTTGAAGCGTGCGTGTGTAATGCACACAAAATAGGAAGAAGAACTGCACATTTGTTTGTCTTCCTGAATGTAATCCAAAATTACATTTCTTTATTAAGGCTGTCAAATAACATTTCACTGTGTTTCCCGCACTCAGTTTCACTCCAGCATGTAAATTTTGCAACTGCGAAAATCTGGTTGCGAAAATACGCAAGTACCAAGAATTTAGTGAACACAATACTCACATTAAAACAACAAATGTTCATAATAAGAGACGGGCAATGATTTTACCTTATAATGAGGTGGCTGGACAAATTAAGAACATCATTACCGACACATGGTACAGTGTTTTTAACAACGACACAACAACTATAGTCGGTAAAACACCAGTTTTCACTTACAGTAGGGGTAGGAACCTCAAAGAGATGATGGAAATGGAATCTAAATTAGACACTTATAAGAATTCTAGAATGAGTAAATGTGGCCTATGCAGCACTTGCATAGTCCCTCTTTGTGGTCCCTCTCCACAAAGGTGGTGCCTCAATGGATCCTGGAAACTATCGCCCCATAAGCCTGACTAGCTTGGTCTGCAAAGCTATGGAAAGGATCATCATGGACCTCATAAATAAAGATATTGGGGACCTACAGACACTGGATCCTACCCAGTTCGGCTTTGTTAAGGGCAGATCCTGCCTCTTAAACCTGGTTGATTTCTTTGAAACAGTCACCAAGGCCATTGACGAGGGGAAGGTGGTCCACACAGCCTACCTGGACCTCGCAAAAGCCTTCGATACAATACCCCACTTGGGCATTATAGATAAGCTCACCAGCTTAAATATAAACCCCTATGTCACTAGATGGGTTGCAAACTGGCTCAAGGACAGAACCCACATGGTTAGAATTGCTGGAGCCATGTCAGACTCCAAACCAGTTACAAGTGGCATCCCACAAGGCTCAGTCCTGGGACCTCTCTTGTTCAGTATATATTTCTCGGAGGTACAGGCCAACACAGAAGGACTGTGGCTGACCAAGTTCGCAGATGACTGCAAACTGGGCGCTATAATCGACTCTCCAGCCGACACAAGCATCCTCCAAAAGGGCCTCATAGAAACAGACAACTGGTGCCAGAGCCATGGCCTCAAGCTAAATGCCAAAAGTGTATAGTCATCCCTTTGGCAAAAACAAAGTGCCCACAAATTACCACATAGGTGGTAATCCATTAAGTACAGAAGAAATAATTAGGGACCTGGGGACCTAAGTTGATAGCAATCTCTCATTTGACAACCATGTGGCCAAAGTGGTTAGAAAAACATTTTATATAGCCCACCTAATCATGAAGGGATTCACATCTAGATCAGGGGAAGTCATCGTGCCTCTTTACTCATCCCTCATCAGGCCCATAATTGAGTACAATGCCCCTTTTGGGATGTACCTTACCAGACACCTGCAGCAACTGGAAAGACCCCAAAAGTACCTCACCAAGAGGATCAAAGGACTCAAACAGATGCCATATGCTGCCCGGTTAAAGAAACTCCAGCTCTACTCAGTGGCATACAGAGGCAATCTGTGCCTGACTTATAAAGCCATGTCCAACCCGGAATTAATGGACATGCTGCACCTCAGAAAATCCAAATCCCATCGAGCTACACGCTCGAGAGACTTGAACCTCAGCACTGAAATAAATAGGACATGCTGGAGGGACAGATTCATAACCCAGAGGCTCCCTTCACTCTGGAATAAAATCCCAGTCCAGGTTAGGCAGAGTCCCTCATTGACTGTCTTCAAGAGGAATCTTGATGAGTGGATGGGAGATCGTAGGTTTACCCCGGGTATCACTTCTGTGTCACTGTTAGACAGAGGCACAGTATACTAACCTCAAAAAAGGGCATAGCAAAATTAATTTAAAATGGGTGGCGAAAGCCAAACACATTCTGGCTAGGCTTATAAATGCCCTAGGGCAGATAGCCTAGTATGAACCTATGAACTTGCAAGTACATCAACAATGGCCCTTCTGTAGTAGTCCAAAATTTTAGTAGGACTATTAGATGCCCGGGGTATTGTAACTGTAACACGAAGATGGTGGTTGTATATTGCTACATGCCTCAGTTGTCCCACATGTTATGTGGGGAAAACCATAAGGAAACTACGGCTGAGCATTTTAGAACACTCAAGGGACATTAGGAACAAGAGAACATCCAATGCCCTATACATACACAGTCAGAATTGTATTAATTTAAAAAAAATTTTTTTTTTGTGGTGGACAGAATTCCATTAAATGACAGAGGAGGTGATGCTAAGTCCTCATTGGAAGTTAAAGAATGTTTGTGGCAACTCAGGTTAGAGGCATCTAAGTCACCGGGAATTAATGAACATATTTCACTGTCCAATATTTTAAAATATAGGTCTTATTGTATTTAAAATGACAACTGGTAAAGTGAATTTTTAACTGAAAGCCTATACATGTTACCAATAGCTTTCAGTATATTTTGGGATAGTCCCGGTGTATTTGCACTACCTTATTACACTGTTATTGAGATGTAAAGAGGTTTAGGTTGTTAAACATCACACAGTAGTTTTGACCGCTAATGTTATAAATGTTTCTTGAATGTTTCTGGTTTACAAAAGGATATAGTATTAAAACATCATAGTAGGTAACAATTTTTCTTAGTTTTATTTATAAATATTTTTATATATTTTTTTTACACAGGTTATTATGTATTTATTATTGTATTTACTTAACAAACATATATTTAATTATATCTAATTATATACAATTTATTTATTTTATTAAATAACATTACACTATTTTTATTTAAGAATTTATACAAACAACAAAATGTATTGATTGTGTTGAGGTTGCGATTGGTCTCTAACAAGGGGCGTGTGCTCATGAGATATTTTTAAATACTGAAGTTTCAGATGAGTTCTGTTACTCTGATGATGCCCAATTGTTATTACGGGTGAAAGCTCTTAGTGACAGTACTTTTTATTGTTTTTACTTGCTGTTGTCTCAAGTGTACGGTCCATTAAAGTTTCAAGTTTTCCTTGGGCTGGTTTGTTTTTTATTTACAGGTTTCAGTTAGTGTTACTTTGTCTGGGGTTGACTGGAGATGATATAGACCCTGCCTTGTAAAACATGGCTAATAAAACTAAGCACCCCACATGTGGTGATATGGCCATCCACCACAAGCAGTTAATACCTTCCATACATGGCTGTGCTAGCTCTGACCCTATCACCCTTGCTTCTTCTCACAGTAGTAGTAGACTGGTAACCCATTGCATCAGTGTTATAACTAGATAAACATTCAAACTAGTGGATCGAAGTGAGTGAAGATCATGGACATGCCGCTACACATGAATTAGCCCAGCCCTCATAGGAACTAGGAAATGTAATTAAAAATAATCAAAGCTTGAAACACAGGCAAATTGAACTATGATGTAAAAGCCATAATACCAATCCTAAAAGAAAGCTCATTGTGTGTGTTTTTTTATTACATAACAGGTAATTCTCTATGTGCAGTATTCCACTTATGAGCAGTTTGCTTTTTGTTATGGTTTTACACCATGGCAAGGAGTCAGTAATTCATATTTTGCTCACCATGGGAGGGTGTTTGGTCGTGAGTACAGAATAAGTGTCCAGATTAGACCCCTACCACCATGGGAAAATAGATGAATTAGCCCCAACCTTGCCATGCTGCAGTGTTACCATGCTGTATTGCTGTTCTGCAACAAAAAATGTTAACATTGTAGAAAGCCCACTCCATTCCTCTTCATTCCAGTACATTCCTGATTCAGACGTAGCAGCTTTGTGATGTATTGCACACTTGCGTACTCCTAATCATAAGCATGCATTCACAGTACATTGATGAAGTATAGTTTGTGCCACTATAAGATCAGCAGAAGAAATGTAATAAATGAGCTGCTTTTAAACATGCAAGGTGACCACATTTTGGAATCAACTACAAAGGATAAATATTTTTTTAATTTATGATATTTATCTGTTGGGAAGGGAAGCTTTTACCACTTAACAGTGATAAAACTGTTGACAGTAATTTCTTACTTGTTTGGTATCCAGAGTAATGTTTGTTTCAGTGCAGCTCCTGAATTCAATGGGATATATGAGGTTATGCCACCCGATTTGAGTGCAACCATTGAACTTCAGCGGGAAGTAAATACTTTCTGATGTATCGATGACAGTAAAACAAAGGGCATGGTTATGTGCAGCATGTATAACATTAGCATTTGTAGTGGGAAGGGAGCAGTTTAAAGCATCAGATGTGACTGAGAATGGTCTTAAGCTGGTGTTTATCATTACAGTCAGAATGAGAAAAGTAATTAATATTCATGGGGGAAGGACAACAAAGGCCTTAGCAGTCTTGCCAGAGATCAAGGCCAGAACTTCATTTCCTGTGATCACAGAGACTAAAATTTGTCCCCCCTCTTGGATCAGGATGTTTTACTGTCCTCTCTCTATTGCCCTAGGATACTACCATACTTTTTCTGAGGAGGTATGGGGGGGGGGGGTAGTTTACAAAAAAAAGCTGTAAAGATGACAAAAATTGCTGTTACATCTACTGCAGAACTGCAGAATTCTGCCTCTGAATTTCTTTGGGGGCACTGCGTGACATCCAGAGATCTATGCTCAACCATCCTCAACAGGTGTTTCACAGCATATTGCAGAACTTGTTGATGAAATTCTGATATGTCTTGTCCCTCTGGTCAAAGCAGATTTGCTAAGCATGGTGGTACGGCCAGCCAGTCATAGGGCACTAATCCACACGATGTGCAGTGACTGACCTACAGTTGTATTTTGGTGAAAGCTGCAGATGATCATATTTCTGAGGTTCAGACTTTAGTTTACCATATGCCAGTTATCCGAGTGCTCCGATATTGCCAGCCCTTTTTTGATAGTAAGACTCATAGAGGAGATGTGGCCTCAACCTAATATGCTTCTTCTGCCCTCATTATTCCTGACCCTACTGTCTTAATGAAAACAGAGTGGGAAGTTCACACAGAAAAAACAATTAGTAAAAACTAAATGAAAATTCCAGCCAAGCTAAAACTTCCACTGAGTGACCTCTCAAACCTCTTGTATCAGAGGCACATGGGATATATGCAAGTGACCCTTATGAGCATCAGGTGTTTCAGCTATACGGAGATTCTGAATGCCCATTACTTTACTTTTTTAAGTCGTTTCAATGGACAATTTCAGGCCAATAAAGCCAAACCCCACTAGCTGTGGATATGCATATTTCGGCCTTGTTATGACCTCATCAGCACAGCACAAGCATAGTGTTTGACTAAGCATAAGAAACACAGGGTTGTTATACCCAGCTGATGTCCATTATCATTAGGGTGACTGCAAAATATCCCAACTAACAAACTAAAACAAAGCGTGAGAAGGTCACACAGAAAAAATAATCCGTAAAAACTAAACCTATCTTTGGCCAGGGTGGGGAAAAGTAGAGGAAAGACTCCCTTTCCTAGATGATTCCTTTGATTTGAACTAAGGTAAGGAAAAACTGGCCTATACAGGCAAGCTAAATTCTTCAATGAGCATTTATGATGAAGCCACCCTTTCTTGAAAGTCACCAGCAAAGATGGTCATCTTTGGAGATGCATTTATACTTATGATGAGACATTTTAAGTTGTGGTGTTAGTGATTTTCCCTTGCAAAAAAAGGTACATTGAGGTTCATGAGTGTAAAACAGTAGCAATCAAGGTCCCTTATTACTCCACTGACTAAACCTTTGCAGATATTTAAAGTGCATCATTGGGACCTAACTTGGCCCCCAACTCTTAAAACGATGAACATCAGTATTCATGCAAAAAAAAAAACTGTCTTACTTGTAATTTACATGGATGTGGCTTTGGAAGGACTTGATTCTCTAACAAACGATAACCATAGCTTGATTTTTTTTTTTTTTTTTGTAGTCCATGATATTTTCGTAGTGGTTCCCCTTCTCATTTACCATAGGCTTGTTCATTCTTCCCTAGGAATAAGAGCCAAGCATCCCTACAACTCTGAATTGGGCAAGAGCCCTGTGGCTCTTTCATTAACTATTCAGAGGGCCATATCAGCACATTATTTCCCATGAAAGGTGAGAGATTAGTAGTAAGGAGTCTGCCGATTCCATAGATTCCTTTTCTCGTAAGTTGATGCAAGTTATGTAATTGCTGCTTCAGAGGAAGTACGTGCATGTTACCAAATATGCCAGCCATCCTGCCTAAGTGGTACATTGCAAGCAGTGAAGGCTTGCAGGGCTGAATGCTGCAAGCGATCACCTAGCCACTGGTAGGCATTACCAGTACAATGAGCCCAACCATTTTCTTCCCCCAGGATGGGTGAACCCATGATGACCACTCAGTCATTTCTTCCAGTTCCTAGCTCCTCCAACAGTTATGCTGCTAATCCAGCACTGGCTTGCACGGGTCATAGTCAAGGCTTCATCTCTCTTAACCACAGGCATAACAAGATTCTTGACAGGTTTGCAGTCTTATCCCAATGTAGCACCTCACCCCTCACTTCCAGGGTGTAGACCTGGAAGAATTGAATATTGTTTTGTTGCCTATAAGTGAACCATTCCTGAGGGGGCAGGTGGAAACTTTCCTGCAAATTGTCAAAGGCTTTGAACTGAGGATGATATGGCTGATTAGGGGAAAGTTAAAATTGCTTCTATGTAAGTAGACCACAAGCGACCCAGGAATTTCTAGAATTTAGCCTGCTGTGTATATGACAGATGGGTAGTGCCAGATGAATTTTGTTGGACCCCCTCCTCAAGACCTGACTGCTTACACTCGTAAACCTATAAGTGAACCATTCCTGAGGGGGCAGGTGGAAACTTTCCTGCAAATTGTCAAAGGCTTTGAACGGAGGCTGATTAGGGGAAAGTTAAAATTACTTCTATGTAAGTAGACCACAAGCAACCCAGGAATTTCTAGAATTTAGCCTGCTGTGTATATGACAGATGGGTAGTGCCAGATGAATTTTGTTGGACCCCCTCCTCAAGACCTGACTGCTTACACTCGTAAACCTGTCATAAAACTGCCTAGTCCAGCTGTTTAAAAGGGAAGGTCATTTTATCTCATAAAAGACACCCTCCCCCTGGGGGATCTAGCTCAAGCATATTAAAAAGCTTAGTGTTAGAGATTATGAATATAAGGCTGAAATTAATTCTGTTGTAAATATGCTGAAAGATAAAGCATAGAATTAAATGTTTGCTTGAATATATGTATAGAGTTTAGCAATGTAAAAAGGGCATTCATAATATGTGTATAACAGACAGGCTTCTCTTCACAGCATCAGAAAATGCCTAACAAAGCAATACTGGAAAGCAAGTATTACATGATTTTCTCATGTTTGCAGAACAAATATCTATTAACAGACATCCTTTTTTATAAACTCAGCAATACGTGATGTTTTTTCAATAGGAACAGAACAGATGTTTCCTTTAATACTTCTGTTGCTCCGATTGCATGCATTTTTGCATCAGCAGAACAGCTGACAGGACAATGAAAAGTCTAAAAACAGACATTATGTGACTTCCCACAGAAGGCGAAAATAGATACCAAGAGGAAATAACAAAATCTATGTGCATGACTAGCACTCTATATAACAATTGTAGTAATTCAGTTATGGGAGAGAGGGAGAGAGAGACATATTATGTAGAAGTCATCATATCTGTAATGAAGGAAAACTTTGTAAATATATGCTACAATTTGACAGAGTCCGTGTCATTTGTTATAAAATAAGTTATCTGTAACTGTGCTTATAGTTGCAAAATATATTTCTTTATCAGTGTGCAATTTGAAAGGCTTGGTGCTTTAAACAAAATACAGATGGAGTCATGCAAAGATCTGTTTCTCTGATTCAGCAGTAAACAGCACAGCAAGACTGTGCATCTTAAAAAGACTTTGGATCCAGCACAGCATAGAAGCAGCGCACATAAAATAAAATTTTCACTTAGCTGGAGGGCTAATGCTATGAAAAAATGTGTGGGACTCCTATCCCACCATATTATCTTGGGACATAAGCTAAAGAGGCTGATAATACCCCACTCCCACCCTGAGTAAAGTGCTATCGAACTCTTTCTGTATTGACGGTAGTTTTTGATTTGTCAAAGATATCACAAGATTTCTAAGCACATAAAAAGGGTTCCTGTCAGAAGAACAAAGACGCATTATGTCAAGTGCGTCTTCATCGAACTGTAAATGTCAAAAATGCAAAATGAAGCGGCTTTTAAGCAAATTCTTTCCCTGGAAAAGAAGTCGCTTGGCCGCTTCCATTACTTTGCTGTTTTCGGCACTGTAGTGTGATCTCGGAGTTGGTATATTTTAGTAGGGGTGTGTGGGAGGCACAGGGGATCGAAGCCCCCCACTTAAAATAGTGTTTAGTGCGGGGTTTTTTTTTGGGAATAGCAAATTATTTCCCTGGGAAAAAATTCTCTGTTCTGGCTGTTCATTCCTAACTGTTTTCATTCTTTTGTGGTCGATATAACAACGTTCGATCTTTTGATCATTTGCTGTTATAACATAGACCCCATAAAAATATGGGGGAGAATGATTGAGTAGCTGTAAATTTACCTGATATCATTTGGAAATTGGCTGTCTTTGGAAGCAGGTTTAGCAGTTTACTATTCAAATCCTCCAAACTGGCATTACACATACCAGCAAAGGATGCTCTGATAAGTTGCAGAAGCTGCCACTGGCGGGGATAGGTTATCTACCATGCTTATGAAGGTGCCACATTTCAGGATGACTGATTTCTTCAGGTTTTCTGTTGTCTGGTTTTGTTTTACATTATTTGGTAAAACTGAACTAGGTGGGGGGGGGCTATGCCTCCCCCCACACCCAGAATGTGGGGGGCACAGTCCCCCCACACCACCCCTAACTATATATACTAACACCAGGATCACACTACAGTGGAGAAAATGACATATACCTTTGACTTGCCTTAGAATACTACTTGTCATTGAAATGAGTTTTAGGTGAAATGAACTTTAGGTGATTTGGTCTCCGTGAAATGAGTGTCAGTGAAATGGTCTTTCAATGAAGTGATACGAATCCATATATAGAAATAGATAGAGAGATATTAAGTCCCCTCCATGTCTCTTCAAACATAAAACAGTCTAAACCTTGACACAGGCTTAGAGTACAATCCATAAATCAGGTTTGGATTTATGAAGAAAAATTACAATATCTATAAGTAAAAGGAAAAATCATGTTATCTGTCCATCCAGCTTTCTCTAATCAAGTTTAACTAGGCCTTCTGAAGTCCAGCCATACTTCTCAGCTGAATCTGACGATGTGGAGAATATCTCCAACCAGGATCTCTCCTGTGAATACCTGGGCTCCCATGATCGAAATGCAAAATCCAATGATTGGGGCCTCATTTCACATTTCCCCAGTCTTTGTGTCTTCTTTCTTGGCATACACGCTGTAAGGAATTCCCTTCTTTCCTGGGCTTAACATTTCCCTAGGAGTGGATTTAGCAGTCTCAATTGTCGAGGGAGAAGCAGTCTTGACCCAGACCCACTGAGTTGCCCATATTTTTACTTCCATATGGCTGCTTAACTTTGGAAGCTGGTGACTTGGTGGGGAAACTGGTCTTTGTTGCTTCTTGCTTGCCATCTCTTTCTCTGTCTCTCTTTCTGACCAGTAACCCCCACTGTCTAATACCTCAGTCTAATCAAGCTGCATCCTAACACTCTGTGCATATTTCTGCACCTCTTCCTTGTCATGCCGAAGTATATTCTCTCCATTCTTTTCTGCTATTATTATTGCTGGGTAGACTAGGATAGCCTTGCAACCACAGTCTCTTTCTCTTTTAAGGGGCAGCATGGTTTGCCTCAAGTGGTATAGTCTTTGCGAGTCATCTGCTAGAAAGTGCGAAGCAGCATTTTCCCTTTCTTGCTTCTGCTTTGCTGCACTAACCAGCTTCTAGTTAATGCAGATTGGAGTGCTGTTAAGGCATTCTTCAGAATAGGGTTGGCAGCACTGCTTAGTCTCACTCTGTGGCCCTGTACTATAGCGCAATCCAAGTAAGGGGTGCTTGTATTAAATTCCTGAACACAAAATGAAAGAAGGATTGAAGAAATCCATCGGTAATGGCCACTGGAACTCCTGCTACCCTGACATTAGCTGAATGAATCCCAATCTTGAAATTGCCCAGTTTGACAACATGGGACTCCATATCTGATTTAAGCTGCTTACATCCTTCAGAATTAATAGCCAAGGATGTTACAGTACTTTTTAGATCCTTCACATCATCTTTGAACTGATCCAGACATGAGCAACTGCTCAAGCAAGAGACCTCTGTTTCATTAGTTAAAAATGTCAGCCGCTCGAAGATTATTTGCAAGCACTCCTCAATGGGAGCCTTCTGCAAATGATTGGCTAGTTTAGTTTGCTCTCCTAGGTTTCTTTCAAATGAATTCATGGGTGGAGAATGGCAAATGGCAGTAAATAACTTGTATGAGAGCACTAAAAATCCCGAGGTGTGATGAAGAACTATGGTTATGGATCCATCTTGCTTTGGGCCAGCCACGTCCCCTATTTTGCTTTTTTATTATAGAATCTCTTTGAATACACAAACATTTTAGTTCATGTCCAGCTCAGCAGAAGAAATTCCTACAGGCATTCCTGGATGTGATGAGCTGCATGTCTGTCTTTTCCTGAGGACAGAATATAGCTAATAAAGAATTTATTTTTTACATGTCCATCAGGACACACCTCCAGGCAGAGAACTTACACAGGGCAGATATGTAGGATGTCCTTTTCCATGTAAGTGATTCCAAATGCCAGATGGCACATGAAGAAGGTAAAGTGATACTTAAGCGTATTTGGAAGTATAACAGGCAGCGCACTGAAAACATCCTCCTTTTGATTCAAGCAATATGCAAGGAGTCTAAGTCATAGCACCACCAGATTTTCAGAAGTCAGGGCACCATTTTGTCCCACCTGAACCAAAACAAAGAATGACAACAGAAGCATCAGGCTTTTTCGGTAGTGCATATCTTCTAGTTTTGAGTTCAACTAGTATTGCAAGGAACAGAAGTGACATGTCACCCTGCAAGAGTTGATGTCCATCTGTTGTCCTGTATTAACATTTTAGTCCTGTAACTTTCTAGGTATTTTGTAGGCACTAGTCACTGCCTGAGCCCTGTTTGATTGACTGAGGCCTGCTTGAGACCAGCATAACTTTGAGGCGAGGCCCCTTGAGTCACTGAGCAGTGGATCATTTGTCATATTCGGAGCCAGTGACTCTCTTCCTCAAATTTCCTCTGGGCTCAGTATGATTTATTTATTTATTCAACATTTGTTGACTGGGAATGTCTGACTGAGCTTTTGCTCTTTTTCAGCAGAGGCCTGGGGAGGAAAAGTTCCACAAATTATTACATACACCATAAAATATTTACGAAAAGTACAGTATACATGACATAATATAAACATGTGTTATAATGCTTGGATTCCCACTTGTAGCATGAGAGTTTAAAAGGTGTTATTTACAAAAAAGGCAATAAAACAATATGTTAAAGTCATTCATATATTTCCAATACATAAGGAATTCCCCATTTAGAGAAGAAGTAATGTTTAAGATAAGAGTACAGAAAGTACTGTATATCAAATCTTAGTTCTTACAAGCAACAGCATATACATCAGTAATCAGAATCAGAGGGGAAGTTCATAGAGACAGTAGGTGATAGAAAAAGGTTAAGTGTCAAGAGAAAAAAGGCAGGTGGCTATGGGTAAAAGAGGGAAAATTAGATTTTTTTAATTAATAAATAAAAGTGGAGAGTAGTAGCTAGAATTAAGTGAAATCTGAAAAAGGGGACTAAGATAAGTGTGAAAAGAAGGGAGGGAGGTAAGTATGAGTAGTGGAGAAATTTAGTGAAAAAGGTATTAGGAGTTCTGCAGCTAGAATTAAGATGAATTGAGGAGTTTTAATTAATTATAATGATACAATGGATCTTCCCACCCTACAGCTACAGATTCAGACCTTCAACTTTAAGCAGGTCCTTGATCTTACTCTTCTTGACCATGTCCTGCTTGCCAGCACCATGCTTGTTGCATGCCCCTGATATTCTCATACAACCATGGACAGGAACTAAGCACTGGATCCCAGATGTTTACAACACGTGGCCCACTTGCGATATGTTTGACCCCTTGCATGTTAGCCATGCACAAGATTACACCTGCTGGAAATGGTGAATGGTGCTGAACTCCCTCCCAGTTGGCCTTATATGAGGAGTTTGAGGAAGAGATTGACACACTGACTTTGTAGAGTTGTTTAATACAGTGCTGCAGGCTTAGTTGTAGTTTGGTCTCATTCCAGTCTTCTCTTGTTCAGGGTAGGAGAGCGATAGTGTCACACTCCCTCCATCTGTTCTAGTCTCCCCATGTTTTGACACAGATTAAATTGAGGCTTGGTAGCACCATGCTGGCATTGATTCTGGCATAGTTTGAGCTTAACCTGTCAGTGCCCACACTGATGCCAGTACTGCACCAATGCTGGTGCTTTGTCAATGTTACAGTCAAGATTTTTGGTGCTCACACTGTTAGTAAGGCAAAATCTGAGCTCAGTGCCACAGTGTTCAGCATAGATTTGTTTCCTTTATTAATGCTACACCATTGGTTTGGATCAGGACATTTCTGATGTGTGTGCATCTCTTGACACTTCATGACACTGGGACGCAAGACCTAAAAGCATCAGACAGAATTTTAGTTGAATGTGTGAGCTGGAACCTCCCACTGTTTTTACCTTCCTGGTTAGGTCCTCAATGAGGGAGCATGGTAAGAGGTCGTGTAAGAGGAAATGTCTAGACTTGCCATTGGACACTCCTAAAACATGGCAATGTAGAGAGCAAGATTCCTCAGTTACAGTCCACGTTAACCCCAAATTTGAGTAAATTTTACAAATGTTGCAGACTAACATGGGTTTGCCGGTCATTTCCTCCTTAAATTCTAATAAGATTCTGAAGGCGGTGTCAAGGTCTGCTATCTTGCTTTCTTGGACCATACCACCTTTCAATGAGACTGTGGCTCTGGTCACATGGGAAACGTGGGAAGAACACATGGCTGTGACATCAGAGTCTAGGAATGTAGACAGGATTCTCTGGATACCTTTAGACTGGAAGTGTTGGATGCAGAAAACCATGGTGGACTCTAGTTTGCAGCTCACTGCTTTTCCTGGAGAGTAAATGTTTTAGGGAACCAATTCTATGTATCCTCCAAGTTCACTTTGAGTGCTACCAAGCTCATATCTAGTTGAGATGTTCCATTTGTTGGGAAGGTTACCAGACATGGAGCTTGAAAAGAATGTCTCAACATAAGCATCTGTGTTCCCCACAAGGAGTAACCTTATCATGTGACTTGCACACAATGCAGCTGATGGTAGTTGGATTCACTGTATGCTGTCATTCTTGGTTTTGCCTTACCAGTTTCATAGAGAATTCTATGATTACTTTTCTTAATGCCTCATTCAGTGGGTCTGGCATTTTTCCATACCCGTAATTAAGGAGACGTGAGGAAAATAAAAATGAAGGAAAATCTGTGCAGCTGTTGTCATCAAGTTTGTGGCTCTTCATTCCTTTCAGGGATGGAGAAGAGTCTATATAAAACATTGTTCAGGCAAGACCAACAGCAACAAAACCAATGGTTAATAATAAACTAATATGGGCATTATGGTGGCTTACACTGTGGTCACCAACTCAGTGGTAGGAATTCCCAGCACACCCAAGAATTCCACAGTCCCTAGTCTGTGGCACAGCATGAAGCTTCTGAAACTGCTCCGCTCTGGTGACAGTTGGGAGCTGTCGTTCACTCCATTTGCTAGTGTGGAAGGATGTCACACATGACAAATGGATATTGGATATAGTGTAGAAAGGCTGTACAATCCCCTTACTTCTACAGCCATAATCTTAACCCCTTCTAGATGCCCCCTCTATCAGAAGAGGGCAATGTTAGTTGAGGTGTTGAACCTTGTAGTAAACAGCCACACAGGAGCTCACACCATAAGAGCAAAGGTCCGGATACTACTACAGATTCCTTTTTGATGCAAAAAATATCAAGGACCTCTAGCCTATTGTATATTTAAGTGTTCTTAACAACATTATGCCAAAACAAAAATTGTGGATGGCTGCAGTGTGATCAAGTCTTCTTTGATTTTCAGTGTCCAAAATTTCTGCCTACACACAAAGATTGTAAAAGACTCATAGGTCCTTATGATTCCTCATAGGGGGTCAGTCTCTATCAGATTCAAGCTCTTCCTTTTGGAATGTCTTCTGCTTCCAGATAAAAAAATGCATGGTTGTATTGTGGCGGTATCTTTCTGTACTTGGATGACTATCTCCATCTTTGGAGACAGTAGTTTTATTTAGGGTTTCACTGATAAGCAATTCCAGTCCTTGGGGATTGCTGCAAATATTGCTGCGTCTCGCATACAATAACATTAGTAGATTATACACTGGATATGATTCAGCACAAGGCCAGCCATCCCTGAAAAGAGTTCCTCCTATCATTCAAATAACAGACCGTATTTATCTTTTCCAGACTGTGTCATCAATCATGTGCATCTCCTTGCTTTGGACTTCATGGCCACCATCATTTTTCTAATTCCATTTGAAAGGTACCATCTGAGAGTCCTCCATTGGATTATTCAGTCATAATGGAGCCAGTGCTCTGATTGTTGGATCGCATCAGAGTTTCCAAAGCCTGTCAGAGACACCTGGCATGGTGGTATTCTGACTCCAGCTTATCTCTCTCTCTCTCTGTCTCTGTCTCTGTCTAATCCCTTTAAATTCCTGACCCTTAGGTGACTGCCACCAAGGAAGACAGCTCTAAAATCAGGGGCATTGTCAAGGGCAAATGGTCCAAGGTGTATGGTCATCAAATGATTCAGGTCTGGATGTCAGTGGACTGGAAATTAGGGCATTTTTCTTCACCTTGCAGACTTGCGTTTTTCAAGACTCTCTTCCTCAAAAGATGATAACCATTCACTGTGATAATGTGATATTAGTGTGGCATTTCAACAAGGAATGAATGGGGGCGCAGTCATGACCGTAGTATCAGAAGGTGATGAGGTCATGGGAATGGATCATTTCCCCATATTGCAATATAACTGCAGCTAACATTCCTGAAGAAACCATTTCCTTAACAATCATGCTCAGCTGATGTCTGCTGATATCACAATAGATGTCTTTCAGCAGGACAGTGTTGAATATTCTTTTCTACCATTTGGGGAAGCATTGCTGCAGCATGTTGGGCTTCTTGATCAACACCAAGTGTGGCAACTTCTTTTCCCTAATTTCTCTTCTCAGCTAATGATCTATGAAAGCTGTAGTCTAGCAGTGGCTTCAGGTATTCGCTATGCCTTTCCACCTTTTCCCTAATTTCTCTTCTCAGCTAATGGTCTAGGAAAGCTGTAGTCTAGCAGTGGCTTCAGGTATTCGCTATGCCTTTCCACCTTTTCTCCACATTCCGAAATTCAAACAGAAAGCGAAGCTGAACAAAACCAGTCATTCCTATAACACTACACTGGGCTCAACAAGTGTGACTTATATGGCTCTGGCCTCACCATCTGTAGAAGCCTCTCAGGCTGAGACCTTTCAGAAACCTGCTAACTTGCCTAGCTGGAAAACCTTATCCATACCTCCATGCTGTCAGATAAACCTGTGTGTTTCTCCAGTTCTAGTGATGGTCAGGGATGCAGCTGACCCAAATGGCTATCCATATCCTCTTATCTGACCAGATGCCCAGTATTGGGGAAATGTACAAGAGTAAATGAAAATGTTTTTCTGTTTGGGCCTTAAGTAAATGTTTGGACCACTTTTCTGTTTCAGTTCCCATAATACTTAATTATTTGGCCCACATTTTTAACACAGGATTGTGCTTTTCTTGAATAAAAGTGCACGTCAAATATTTTGAATTTTCATAAAAGGTTCCAGAGTTTGTCTCTAGGGTTTTCTCAAGGTTTGTAAGGCCCTTCTAAGACACCTTTCTTGTCAGTCTCCTTAAACAAAACTTGTCCCTCTGTGAGACCTGCACTTAATACTGGAGAAACTCATACTTTCTTCCTTGAACTAGCATCTAGAGCGTAGCTAAAATTTCTCACATGGGGAAATTCTCTTTTTGTGGCTCAGTTCAGCAAGAAAAAATATCTGTGCTTCAGGCAATCTTTATAAAAGTACAGTACCTGGTTTTCCACAAAGGTGGGTAAGTCCTGTCAACAAACCCATTGTCATGCCCAAAGTAGCTCTGGAGGTCAGCTTTATCCAGTCTGCACTAGTATAGAAATCTTCCAGTCATTTTCCCAATTATTCTGATAAAGAAATGCCCATGGCAGTTAGGGTTGCCACCTTTTCAAATGTCCAAAGTGGGTCATTTTTAGTACAAATGTCAGATTTTTGCAGGCTAAAACATACCCACAGCCAGTACAAAGGACAGAACTTCACTTTTTTGCCTAAATAAAAGCTTATTCTTGTAGCATTTTAGTTGCTTATTCTGTTTCTTATAACATTTAGGTGTTTCAGATACAGTAGAATAACTGTTTTATGCAACTATTACATAAAATATAGGAAATCATTTTGTCCTAAAATCTCAGGACATTGACGATTTTACAAATTTTTTGCGGGACACAACTGCCCAAAGTGGGACTGTCCCTCTCAAAGTGTGACAGGTGGTAATCCTAATGGCACTGTGTAAATGTGCATAGACAACTTTGTTTCTGTCTTAACAGGTCAAAATATTTCAGAAAAGATTCACAGTTGTTTATATTGTGTTACTAATAAAGTGGTTAACTAGCAAAATCACAAGCTTTTTTAATGCCTCCATAGATGACTTACATATGTTCAGCTTTGCCTTGGGGTTCTCTGAATACCTTTGTAAGGTTTTACAGTTGGATGTGGTCCGTCATTCTTTGGGGGCACAGTTGTTTAGGGTATCCTTTCATGGTGCCACCAAGGAGTCTGTGCTGGGGACTTTGTCCTAGTCCAGACCATGACGATTTAAATGTTATGTACTTACCATAATGATAAATCTATGAGGTTGTGGGTCATTCTTCTCAAATATATGCCTACCATCCCTAACCCTGCAGAATGTAGTTCTGTGTAGATATTTTATTAGCATTCCGGTAGGGTTAATATATGTACTGCTTATAAGTGCTCTACCTCAGAGCTGGAGAGTGAAGCCAGAATGCAAGTCTCTTGTTGTAAAGGTGAAGAGTTGAATCCCGAGAATGTTAATGCCAAGCAGATTGAACCCTGGTGTTTCAGTCCTTGTGTTGAGAATGACAAAGCACAACCATGTAGATCTGTTATTATTGTAAGCACACAACTTTTAAATGTGCACAGTGTGCAGTGACGTTTCACTTTTTATATAATGTTACAGTGCTGCCGTTTGTATACAGTACCACTGAACGCTTTTGTTTTGTCATCACTTTATTAGATATCCTTATCATTTTTTTAAATGTGCCCACAGACATGATCATATTGAGAGTGTAACATGAAAATGTAGTGACCATGGAAAGCTTGAACTGTTTAAGTGTATTTCTTGTAATATGAAATATCTCTCCTTGTGTGGCACAAATTGTTTTTGTTTCTCCTTGCCCCTGATACATTTGCTTTTAAGCATCATTGGTTAAAGGGTAACAGAAATAATAAACAGATCATGATCATTGTTTTATCCATATGGAGTAGAGATGAAGTAGTTAGACAAGCTATTCCTCAAAGTTTGTTTGTGTGTGTGTGTGTGTGTGTGTGTGTGTGTGTGTGTGTGTGTGTGTACATACATATAGATATATATATATATAGATATAGATATATACACGTATCTGAGTTCCTATCAGTTTTCAAGTTTTCAAAAACTCAAACTCCATATGGTCGAGACCATATGATTGAGTTTTTGAAATGAGATCACGGTACAGGCAGGATCAGGAAATTTACCCTTTTCCATACTGTAGTGTGATCTTGTACTTGGTATATATAATTTGCAAAAACATAAAAAGATTTTTGTGTTCAAGTATTCAGAAACTTGATCATATGATCTCTTCGATATTTTTTTCGAGTTTCCAAAAAGTCAATCTGCCATAGACCCATATATATACATACACACACACACACACACACACACACACACACACACACACACACACACATATGTGTGTCTGTATTTATCTATAATATATACATTTTTTTTAATGATGATCACAGCCCCCTGGCAGTATCAACCTTGGCTCTAGATGATTGCCACTGTTGAAGTGGCACCCCAATCCCATGACTGAAAATGGGAAAAGTGGTTATGGATGGATCACATCCCAAAGTCCTGCATGCCCACTTTATTAATGCAGCAAACCTGCAGATTTCTGCAGGTTTGCAGGTGTAAGTAAAAGCCATTTTGAGCAAAAGTGAGTGTAGTCTTTTTAATCACAGTCTTTCTTTAACAGATCCCAGAGTGGAAATTTAAGGTATGGCTATACCTCAAAGGAGAGGAATGAAATTTGTACAGAAATAACTAGAACATTTAACTGGTCTAGAGATTAAGTGCACAAATTAATTAAATGAAAATGTTTTGGATTTATTTTGTCGCAGTCTGCTCAGTGTGATTTATGTTCCCATAAGCATTATTTTTCCTCAGACACTTCTCTAAAATCAGGTATAAAGTCAAATGAAGTCATGTACAAAGGCTCAAAATCCAGTGATAGTTTAAGATACTGAAAGTATTCACTCAAAAATGTATAAACTGAGATTTATATTTCTCTACATTTTTCTGAAAAGCAAGAACTTTGTAATTGTATTGTCTGGAATTATTTAATGACTTAAACCTGAAACACAAGTTTTAGGGGGGACAGGGCAAAATCGTGGACATCTCTCAAAAGCAGGAACAAAGGAAAAATACAAGAAAAGTGATCATGGTGACCATAAGATGCCTATTCATATACAGTTTTAAGTATACACATCTAAAAATTATTGTCATCCTTTATGAGCACTTCATAGTGTTCACCTCCCAAATCAGCCAGAGCCATATGTGATAACTCTGGGCTAAATTTGTGTCTATCCATGTAGTCATCAATACTGTCCTTAAAGGTAACCAAGATAGGACTTTGACCTGTAGTGGTAGGTTGTTGCATGAGCTGGGAATACATTGATTATGAAACCTAAACCTTCAGTGAGTCTTGTTTATTTATTAGTATAGATTTAGTATTCCAGTGTGGGGATTAGTAGCTCTACTTGTTTTGGGAAGAAATAAAAGGTTTAATAAGATCAGGTCTTTTGTGGCTCAAAAAGTGAGACATTGGTCATCTTGGAACAGGTGTTAGGCAACTAAATGTAATGAGACTTGTAATCTGCTGAGATAGTTGAAGGATTTAAGGCTTTTCATTTTCCTTGCTTAGCAATCTTTAGGGGCCTTTTCCAATTGAGCGATATGCTTGGATTTGAATATATTAGAGTGGGCTTTGTATTCAGTAGTGGCCCGTAATGTAGGAAGACTACAGCAGTTTGATGATTTCCTGGGATTCCGAAAATATTTCTTTGTAATTAAGTTGCCAGATAGAAGGATATTTCCTCAATATGGTAGAAACATGATGATTCAGTGTGAGTTGTCCATGTAAGTCCCAAGGTCTCTTATGACTGAGTCTGAAGTATTATTTATAATATATTTATAATTTATAATATATGGCATAGAAACAGCTTTACTGTGATGACATTTTTAGGTATGTGCATATTCCAGCCCTTGCCAAAGCAGTTTGATGTCAGTGGACGAGACAATAATAATGCACGGCCTGCAATCAACAGCAAACTTGGTCAGCCGCACTTCTGAAATATTGGCTTGGATGTATTCCAAATAAATGTCAAACAGGATAGGGACAAGCAGTGAACACTATGGTACCTCACTAGTTGAAGTTTTATGATCACATTGGGTACCAGCCACTTTCAAGATATAGGATTGGTTGGATAGCCATTATACAATACAAAGGATGACATAGGGGTTGACATTTGCTCATCTAACATTTCAGTAATACTACCAAAAGGGATAATGTCAAAAGTCATGGGCAGGTAAAGGGTAAGCATTGTGTACCTAAGTGACCACTGTACGCAACCTCTTTAACCTTTTCAAAAAAGCTACTAAGTTTAGGATACAGGACCTCCCCTTCACAAAACCTATGTCTACATTAATGAGGTCTGCCACATGTTCCATGGTTTTGCTTATAAGGCCAATAAACCTTTAATTACTATAGCTCCATAGAACATACTCCCTTGTTTACACATGGGAGTCACTGCACTTATCTGGACATCAGGCTCAAACCCTGTTGACGGGTTGAGTTTGAAATATTTAAGTAGATACGCAGTGCATAACTGGTACTGATGAATGCAGCCTGGTCTACAACCTACTCTAGTCAAAGTATTAGTTCTAGCCTTTGACGGGGATTCTAAGACTTGTTCCATAGTGATTTCAAGGGGAACTACATTTTCAGGGCTAGTGGGAGCAACATTGTAGATAGGTGGGGTAAAGTTGGAACTAAATTTGTCTACTAAGAAATTGGCTGTATCCCTAAGATCAGTGCATGTGATATTATGGATGGGTTCAGTGTGTTTTTGGACCTTCTTCCATAATTTCCCTAATACAACTAAACAAAGGTTTTTGTTGTTTCCTTTGGTATCTGTAGCAACCTTTATTCCTTAATTTCTTAACATATCTAAACAAAATGTATAGTCTCCATTAATATCTGTAACATCCTTAAGCTCATATTCCACTTTAGTTTTTACTAATTGTGCTCTTTCATTTTTTTTATGTATGCTTTTCATTATGGAGTTTACATAGGAAGTGGGAATTCCTTACAGCTTATACTTATTTTCCTTGTTTTGTTATACAGGTAATTAATACAGCAGTTCTAACCAAGAGGTTTATTCCTGAGTTCACCATTATATTTATAGTGAACTGGTACTGAGTTTTCAGTGCAGCTATTTGGATGATGGTAAACGTCAAAGGTGAATGCGGCAGCTTTTCCAGGTGGGATTTCTATGGGCTTGTTGTGCATCTTGCCTTGGACTTCTATAAGCTAAAATAAGTTTACCCTGGAAAAGTCCCTAATGATGACTTCATTAAGTGGTAGAGTGGTATCACTAAGCATGATGGAAAAGTTTACAGATCTGTTAGATGCAACCAAGGATGAGAGATATGGGGTTGGATACATGTAGGAACGTGTTTGGTAAGACCCAGGTCAAGGATATTAGAGGGTATAGCAGGGAGGTTTACAAGCTGCTGTAGTGCATTGGTATTAACAACATGTAAG
Source organism: Protopterus annectens (assembly GCF_019279795.1). Lineage (NCBI taxonomy): Eukaryota > Metazoa > Chordata > Ceratodontiformes > Protopteridae > Protopterus > Protopterus annectens. The sequence goes on from NC_056737.1 coordinate 1,731,319,759, forward strand.
AAATTATGAGAATATTGATTTGGCTGTGAAAGTGTGACTGTCACTGCTTGGGCAATTGAAATTTCCTAGCAAAAAACAGTTGGTTTGGTACAGACAAAAATATGTTTCTTTCATATTACATCATGATTTAAATTCTGATTCGCAAGCATGTTTGGCTTGATATGTCAGCTTCTGCATGTGTGTGTGTGTGTGTGTGTGTGTGTGTGTGTGTGTGTGTGTGTGTGTGTGTGTGTGTGTGTGACCTTTCAACTTTCTAAGAACGTACAACACTTTATAATGTGAATGGTTTAAAATTATAATAGCATAAATAAGGTACCAGATGACCACTTTTACTCATAGCATTTAATACAGCAGTGATTGTCTAATAATGGCTTTAAAATGAATGAACCCACAGTCAGCTGTCTTGACAGGCTTCCTTTGCAAATGATGTGATTTGTGAGTGATTTGAAAGAAAGTGGACTAGTTCATAATATAGGTGAAGAAACAGTATATCTTACTAAAATTACACTTGCTACAGTAAAAGAAAAGAATAAAGGCAGCTTTAGATCTCATCTGGAGGTCTCAGTATTTACAGATGCAGATGTTGTGGTTATCACACCATTACATCAAATGAAAGTCGGCAAACCAGCTGAGGCTTGTGGCCAGGAAACATTTCAAAAAGTGCTTGTTTACTAATGAGACTGTGACTCGCAGAAAAGAAACCCAAAATATGCCGTATATTAGAATGCTGATAATGTTACGTGTCAGTGATGTGTAATAAAGGTGCATTTTTATTTCTACAAGTAGTTTTATGAAGTAGTGCTATGATGTGTGAAGCATCTGACAATTTTTATTAATTTACTTTTTTACATTTGTTAATAAGGTAATTGCATTGAACAAGACATTGTGTATTTTGAGGAACAGCTTGAGGGAGTGCACAGGGCAGTCAGCAAGGTAATGTAGAGACAAAGTATGTGTGCTCAGTACAGGTTATGGTATTTCCATTTCAGGATAATACAGTATTGTGTATTCACTCGGTGCAAGTAATCAATGTAAGGGAAACCATGAAATGAGAATAGTACGGGATAAGAACTTAAAGTCAGGGGAAGAAGGATTAGTCAGTATTATTGCAATAGCAGTGATAAAAGTACTTTACCAAGGCAACAAAAAAGTAAGACTGCAGTTTAAAACTAGAGCCAAGCCAGGTACAGTACTAGTAAGATGGCATTTGGGACTGGCCTGCAACTCAACTGGTTAATATTATCAAAAGCTTTTGAATAAGCTTATAATAGTGAAAGTTGATAAGCAACGTGGGACAGAAAAGTGGTAAGTGTGAGGCTAAATGGGGGTGGAGGGTGGGGGTTGCAGTTTCATTTGAAAATGTAGGCGTTGAATGAATGTGTAAGGGTACTGTAAAATGAAAAATGGCAAATAAGAGTTAAAAAAGAGGCTTATGTATTGTCACAGAAGCATGGTTAGTAATTTAGATGGGACCTATGGAAATGTAGAGAAGGAGGTTATAAATGCTTTCCAGAAGGGGCCTTTTTCTTGTCATTTTGGAGCCCATTGCACTCAGTTACAGAAAGCAGGAGAGCCAGTATTGGTCTATACAGAATGGACATTTAGGGGTTGATCAGAGGAGGTAGTGCAGCAGATGTGGGTAGCAGGATGAGTGTGAAGAAGTAGAGTAATGAGACAAACATCAGAGTGGTGGGAGAAGCTACTTTAGTAAGAAGTATAGTTTAGTATTGTACCTCAGAGTAGTGGGAGAAGCTACTTTAGTAAGAAATATAGTTTAGTATTGTACCTCAGAGTAGTGGGAGAAGCTACTATAGTAATAAGTATAGTTTAGTATTGTACCTCAGAGCAGTGGGAGAAGCTACTTTAGTAAGAATTATAGTTTACTGTTGTACCTTAGAGTAGTGGGAGAAGCTACTTTAGTAAGAAGTATAGTTTAGTATTGTAAGTAATTCTTCAGGCTCCTAAAACTGGCATACGACACTGTAGGCTGCATCCTAGCCTGCAATTAGGGATAGGAAAGTATAGCAGAATTTATAAAAAGTATTATGTGAGAAACATAGAAACAATAACTAAAACAAGTTTAATTCAAGTTAGAGTCTAAGCAGTAAGGCAATGCATAGCTCTTTGCAGCTGAACTTCTACATGTAAATAAACTGCAAGTAATAAATGTAACTTCCAGATGTGAGAGGAGAGTAAACTTCTTTTGTTCTAACAGTGTGTGTGTGCAATGTTATGTTTTTGTGTGTTACTTTAAGTTGAACTAGTATGCTCCTGTTTGTGAAAACACTGCTTTGTAGTTTGATAATCTTTCAACTAGAGCTCAAGAAGCTAGCTTTAATATAGTGAGAGAATTGCCTTTGTTGCATGTATCTGATCGCGGGAGGCCATTTAACGGAGTTTACTTCAACTGGCCAGTGAGACTGTTTTATGTTACATAGTGCTTTTCTGGGTTGCTTTAAGTTGAACTGGTCTGCTCCTGTTTGTGAGCTTGGACTATTGGATTGACTGCATAACTAAGTTGGTAACAATTGGGATAAGCTTCACTATGAGCATTGTCATGGTGGAGAGTACTATATAGTAGCAGGTCATTTGTTTTCTGTTTAGCTTTTAGTATTCTCTGATCCTGTGGCTATCACCCCTGAAACTACTGTTGTTTTACCTAGTCTTGCAGTGTTGATACACTGCTCCTATTGCAGGGTATATGTAATGTTTTTGTATAGTAGCCATATTCTGCTGTGCAAATACAGACACTCTAAATTTATTGCTATATTGTTGCATTGTATCTGCTGTTATCTAGACAGTCTAAACATGTTTTTCCAAACTGCATTTTATCAGTTGTTCCCTAACCAATATAAACTTATTTTCTAAATTATCTTACAAATTATTGCTGTGTTGTCTATGACACCCAAGCGTACCATCGTATTGATGTAATATTATGTGGCATCCATTCCTGTCATTTTCTGGATGTTAATATTTTGTGGTATCTAAGCCAATTATTTTTCATTGGACTACTGAGTGGCATCCTAGCCTTTTTAATTGACACTTAATATTGTGCTTGGCCTACAATGATAGTGTTTTTAATACTGCCATTTTCACTTGTGGATAGTATTAGTGCTGTAATCCTGCTAGAACTGTGATATCAGCAACTTTGTTTTCATCTGCTAGTCCTAACTATACCGTGAATTCTATCTGTACTTGGATGCAGAATGCCTTGTTTTTGCATTTATTATATTAAAGTGTCACAAAGCTAAATACAACTTACCTGAACCATTAAGGTATCAACCCAGCTTAATTAAAACCCACTTTAGCTACCAGCCTTTTGTGGCCCTTACCTGCTCAACCTAGATGGTTAGTATGGAAAGTCAAACTATTTTCACCCCTTCTGTCACTATCATTTAACACTTGGTGTTATTAGATGATGTAGCAACTGCTTTATGGTTACCAATAACCAACTTCTACTAGATCAGCATATTCAAATTTGTGAGAGGTGTAATTATCTACACAGTCTAGAGACCACCCTGTCACTCAAACATTGATGAGCTTCACACAGATCCACCCCTAACTCTGTGTGCTCATTGTGTCCAAATAAAAAGTAGTTAAGAAATTATTCCTTAAGTTTTGCACTGTCAGGACAAACAAGTCTCAGCCACAAACCAATCCCACAATACCTTTCATCCAGCACACACTGTGAAGTCATTACGTACAGGGCATCACAATGCTGGAAACCTTAAACTGTCTACTTCTACTAAGTATGCACACACAGATGAAAACATCTTTGTGGCTGGCGAATTTAGTATTTATTTATTTATTGCATTTGTTTACAGGGAAAGTCCACTGGGCCTGAAATGAGCCCATTTTCAGTGGAGGCCCGGGGAGAAAAGCTCCACGTGTAACTAATCTTGCTGTGCATGTGTATAGTACAGGGAAGACTCTAGCCCTGAGTTGAATTCTTCCAGCACCCAGAATGTCACCCACATTCAAAGAAAGAATAATTGGCTTTAGTAAATTAAGTAGTTAGTGTCATTTTTAGAAGATGGGGTCCAGTGTCTATCAGCTTGAAAGAAGATGATTGACCGCCCTACTTGTTTCCGCAATATAAATTCTGCATACTGGCCAAAGCTTTTGCTGCTCCTATATATATATATTCTATGCCAAGTTTATCATCCGGGTATCCCAGTGTAGCCTAAAAGCTTCACTAGACCCCAATTCTAACAATATCAAGGTTGCTGTATTCAGTGCCAGATGATAAAATAATAAGCTGCCTGATCTCAAGGCTGTCCTACAACTTGAACAGATCTTTATTTGTGATGCAACTGAGATATAGTTTCACTGAAAAGCTAGTACTCTGTCTGTTCTAGGGTTCAGGACCTATCACACACAGGTGTCTGCCAGTAGCACCTGGAGAGAGTGTCCATGTCTGTCACAGACCTCGTCTCCAGATGGAGTCTGTTAATTTCAAACAGAACTACCAATGTCCATATCAGTCAAAACATGATAAAGTGCCATTTCATAGCCTGCTGCAGATCACTTACGATATCCCCTTATCACCAGAAAAAATTATTTTTATTTTATTTATTTAACATTTGTTTACCGGGAAAGTCTGACTTGGAACAAAGCCAATTTTCAGTGGAGGCTTGGGGAGAAACTCTCCAGACGCATGTCATTGAAACGTGGGAGGAAACTGGAGCATCTGGAGGCAACCCACACAGACGCAGGGAGGACATGCACACTCCACACAGAAGACACTCCAGTTGAAAATCAAACCAGAGAACCTCTTGCTGTGAGGTGACAATGCTACCGCTGCACCACTGCACCGTCAAATTTCTAAAAATATTGGATAATTTGCTGAGAAATTACAATACATTTATGTGTTGTGTCTAAATTACTTTTAGAAATTTTAGTTATCAATCTACTAATTGGAAGGACCTATACAATTAATTGTAGGCATACCTAACAGTTCTGTGATCTAATAAATGCAATCTCCCTGGGACAAATAGTCAGATTACCCACCAGGGCCTAAAATTCTGGATTTTGTCCCCGTGAACATAACCCCTTTCTGTACCACACCTATTTTATATATTTAGGTGGTCAAACCTGGTCACTAAGCCGTAGTCTTTTCTGTCAAAACTACAAACACCTCTTTTGCTAACTTTCCTGAGTTTAAGGGATTTACAGAAACAAGTGACTCAAAACTCTGTGACATGCTTTAAAAATTTTAGAAATAGAATCTAAGGATTCCCTAGAATCTTATATGGCAAGACTTCAACAGATATCATGCAAGCGAAAAACTCTTGCAAAAAGACATTATGGGTGGCAAGGTTGAAGGTCACCATAATACAGGAAGACTGACAATGCAATGGACTCATGGAAAACTACAGCATTTTTTTATGTCAGTGATTAGTTATGTGACTGTAGAACACAGTTCAAAACTGCTATCAATAGGATCACCATGTGTCGATTTCAACTCGATGGCACTTAGTTATATTTGTTTAAGTGAAGTGATGTGTCTTACATATAAGTAATAACTAGGGACATGTAATGCACCTATACCAAGGAGAGAACAAATAGTACTACATCAGAATAGTTGCATCTTCCAGAGTTTGCTGTGTGTGTCATGGCACCATTCCTTGAGAGTAAGTAGCTATTAATCAAATGGGGCCAGATTCAGAGAATTTGTCCATATTGAGAGTCAGCCATGTTGCAGTTAGCAGCTGAGACACAGAGGCAATGCATGGTTGGCTGAGAAAAACTGTTCATCTGTTTGCTCCTGGCCAGTGCACTGACAACAGGAGAGCTAATGATGCACAGCAGCTTCATTGCACACTATTGACAAAGAGTGTCACACCTGGAAGGGGTGAAAGGAGGGTACAGAACACGGTGATACTGTATGTTCTATAGTGCCTTAATTCAGAAGTGCCCTGGAATGGGGTTTAACTAGTAGTGAAGCACACGGAAGAATGAAACTGTGTAGCCTGTAGTACTATAGCGCATCAATACTTAGAGACAAGAAGCTTTATACAGCTGTAAACACACAGTGCAGGGCACAGTGTGTGTGTGCATGTTTGATAGTACAGCAGAACTTCTGAAGTCTGCACAGCAGTTCCAGGTCAAACAGCAGTCACATCACACTTCAGGTGTTCAGAGCATACTCTTGCATTATTAAGATGCACAAAATACCAGCACTGTGTGTCTTGCATTTTAATAGTGCAGAAGGCACTCGGGACAGCCCACCATTAAAGTGCACCACTCAGCATCACTGTGGACACTACATATTAGTAGGACACGAAACAGAGTGAGTGAGTACTATTATCACTTTGAACCATAGTACAGAACTGCACACCATGCATCACAACAGCACCCTAGAGCTTTCAGGGGATGGGGCTTAGGCATATTATTGGCAGTACAAACAGTACAGCATCATTGTATGACCAGGGTGATGCCCACCCAACCTTGCATATAGGTGTATGGCTGTACAACAATTAATAGTGGTGCATAATGTGGACATTTGGGTGTAGATTAACTTGCAAGAACATACTGTACCATATTGTTCTTAGTACCCATTCTTGTGTACAGTCTGTTCATTTGCATCTCATTTGTGCTTATAACTACTATCAGTGATTACACTCACCTGTTGAGCTGTACTGATGTGTAATTTAACACTGCTGTGTAACTGTAGCTGCAGTATTATATAGGTGACCACAGCTCAGTATATTACTTTCTTTTTTTAAATAAAAATGTCTTTATTAAATTAGCACTTATGATATAGGCAATCGTACATTTATATAAAAGAAAACAAACAATATTGACACATTTTAGTTGCAAACATTGTACATCACTTATAATTACATAGCTCATTCAAACCCTGCCTTATCTTAAACCTCATTCCTCCTCCAAAGCATTATTCTGCATGTATTGTTCCAATAATTCCCACTTTTCTATGTAATTTACTCCTACCCTTTTCTAAAATGCCATTTCCAGTTGTTTTGTCTCTGTTACTATATTCAATGCATTTAGTACAGATGGTTTACACTTTGATTTCCATTTTCTTGTGATTGCTTTTTTGGCAGCCACCATAAGACTCTGCAAGACCTTACTTTGTCTAGGTAATTCTGATTCTGTATCGTAGCTCAAAAAATAATTACTGTACTTATGTCCATTTTCTCACCCAGTATCTCTGATAGAGTAGTCTGCAGGGAATTTTTTATTTCTGCCAAATCATTACACTCCCAAAAATATGTTCCCAGTTACCTTTTCTTCCCCATCAGATATCCAACATTTGCTATACTTTAGAGTCTACTTGGGGTATAAAAATACCTATGTAAACATTTTCAAGCAATGATCCTAAATTCATTATATTACTTTCTTCACCAATTGTGTACATGTGAGATGACAACAGCACTATTATTGCACCACTGCTGAGTACTAACTGTCCTTCAGTAAGTGGTAGAGTGGTATCACTAAGCATGATGGAAAAGTTTACAGATCTGTTAGATGCAACCAAGGATGAGAGATATGGGGTTGGATACATGTAGGAACGTGTTTGGTAAGACCAAGGTCAAGGATATTAGAGGGTATAGCAGGGAGATTTACAAGCTGCTGTAGTGCATTGGTATTAACAACATGTAAGAAATTATGAGAATATTGATTTGGCTGTGAAAGTGTGACTGTCACTGCTTGGGTAATTGAAATTTCCTAGCAAAAAACAGTTGGTTTGGTACAGACAAAAATATGTTTCTTTCATATTACATCATGATTTAAATTCTGATTCGCAAGCATGTTTGGCTTGATATGTCTGCTTCTGCGTGTGTGTGTGTGTGTGTGTGTGTGTGTGTGTGTGTGTGTGTGTGACCTTTCAACTTTCTGAGAACGTACAACACTTTATAATGTGAACGGTTTAAAATTATAATAGCATAAATAAGGTACCAGATGACCACTTTTACTCATAGCATTTAATACAGCAGTGATTGTCTAATAATGGCTTTAAAATGAATGAACCCACAGTCAGCTGTCTTGACAGGCTTCCTTTGCAAATTATGTGATTTGTGAGTGATTTGAAAGAAAGTGGACTAGTTCATAATATAGGTGAAGAAACAGTATATCTTACTAAAATTACACTTGCTACAGTAAAAGAAAAGAATAAAGGCAGCTTTAGATCTCATCTGGAGGTCTCAGTATTTACAGATGCAGATGTTATGTGGTTATCACACCATTACATCAAATGAAAGTCAGCAAACCAGCTGAGGCTTGTGGCCAGGAAACATTTCAAAAAGTGCCTGTTTACTAACGAGACTGTGACTCGCAGAAAAGAAACCCAAAATATGCCGTATATTAGAATGCTGATAATGTTACGTGTCAGTGATGTGTAATAAAGGTGCATTTTTATTTCTACAAGTAGTTTTATGAAGTAGTGCTATGATGTGTGAAGCATCTGACAATTTTTATTAATTTACTTTTTTGCATTTGTTAATAAGGTAATTGCATTGAACAAGACATTGTGTATTTTGAGGAACAGCTTGAGGGAGTGCACAGGGCAGTCAGCAAGGTAATGTAGAGACAAAGTATGTGTGCTCAGTACAGGTTATGGTATTTCCATTTCAGGATAATACAGTATTGTGTATTCACTCGGTGCAAGTAATCAATGTAAGGGAAACCATGAAATGAGAATAGTACGGGATAAGAACTTAAAGTCAGGGGAAGAAGGATTAGTCAGTATTATTGCAATAGCAGTGATAAAAGTACTTTACCAAGGCAACAAAAAAGTAAGACTGCAGTTTAAAACTAGAGCCAAGCCAGGTACAGTACTAGTAAGATGGCATTTGGGACTGGCCTGCAACTCAACTGGTTAATATTATCAAAAGCTTTTGAATAAGCTTATAATAGTGAAAGTTGATAAGCAACGTGGGACAGAAAAGTGGTAAGTGTGAGGCTAAATGGGGGTGGAGGGTGGGGTTGCAGTTTCATTTGAAAATGTAGGCGTTGAATGAATGTGTAAGGGTACTGTAAAATGAAAAATGGCAAATAAGAGTTAAAAAAGAGGCTTATGTATTGTCACAGAAGCATGGTTAGTAATTTAGATGGGACCTATGGAAATGTAGAGAAGGAGGTTATAAATGCTTTCCAGAAGGGTCCTTTTTCTTGTCATTTTGGAGCCCATTGCACTCAGTTACAGAAAGCAGGAGAGCCAGTATTGGTCTATACAGAATGGACATTTAGGGGTTGATCAGAGGAGGTAGTGCAGCAGATGTGGGTAGCAGGATGAGTGTGAAGAAGTAGAGTAATGAGACAAACATCAGAGTGGTGGGAGAAGCTACTTTAGTAAGAAGTATAGTTTAGTATTGTACCTCAGAGTAGTGGGAGAAGCTACTTTAGTAAGAAATATAGTTTAGTATTGTACCTCAGAGTGGTGGGAGAAGCTACTATAGTAATAAGTATAGTTTAGTATTGTACCTCAGAGCAGTGGGAGAAGCTACTTTAGTAAGAATTATAGTTTACTGTTGTACCTTAGAGTAGTGGGAGAAGCTACTTTAGTAAGAAGTATAGTTTAGTATTGTAAGTAATTCTTCAGGCTCCTAAAACTGGCATACGACACTGTAGGCTGCATCCTAGCTGTGTAACTGTAGCTGCAGTATTATATAGGTGACCACAGCTCAGTATATTACTTTCTTTTTTTAAATAAAAATGTCTTTATTAAATTAGCACTTATGATATAGGCAATCGTACATTTATATAAAAGAAAACAAACAATATTGACATATTTTAGTTGCAAACATTGTACATCACTTATAATTACATGCTCATTCAAACCCTGCCTTATCTTAAACCTCATTCCTCCTCCAAAACATTATTCTGCATGTATTGTTCCAATAATTCCCACTTTTCTATGTAATTTACTCCTACCCTTTTCTAAAATGCCATTTCCAGTTGTTTTGTCTCTGTTACTATATTCAATGCATTTAGTACAGATGGTTTACACTTTGATTTCCATTTTCTTGTGATTGCTTTTTTGGCAGCCACCATAAGACTCAGCAAGACCTTATTTATCTAGGTAATTCTGATTCTGTATCGTAGCTCAAAAATAATTACTGTACTTATGTCCATTTTCTCACCCAGTATCTCTGATAGAGTAGTCTGCAGGGAATTTTTAAATTCTGCTAAATCATTACACTCCCAAAAATATGTTCCCAGTTACCTTTTCTTCCCCATCAGATATCCAACATTTGCTATACTTTAGAGTCTACTTGGGGTATACAAATACCTATGTAAACATTTTCAAGCAATGATCCTAAATTCATTATATTACTTTCTTCACCAATTGTGTACATGTGAGATGACAACAGCACTATTATTGCACCACTGCTGAGTACTAACTGTCCTTCAGTATGCAGACAGTGGACACCTTGCCACATTATGACATCATTTTGACTGTGAGGTACCACAGTTCCACAGGACAAATTTGGCACACAGTATAGCTAGCTTTGAATCACTGCAGCATTTAGTCAGCCATGTTGTTAGTACTCAGTAACATATCATTTTTGCATTGATAGTGCACGGTGCTTTCCAAATTACTTGTTAGTCTTTTCCCATGCATTTTATAACATACTGCCCCAATGATGTATGGACCATGACTCTGAATCTTGTCCACAGCCATTCATCTTGCAGTGTACTACAAAGGATTAAGGTTTCCATATTGACTCCTCCAATACAACTCTTAATATGTCTCTTAATCAGATAGCCAGTATTCCTATTGAAAAGTACTTGTGCCTTGTGGGTTAACTTGGTTAAGAAATGCATAGAAAAGTAATGCCCATATCTTTAATTAAATGGAAGTGCAGCAGGGTAAAGTTAGTTGGGAAGATTAATTAAATGATTGTAAAACACAAAAAAATTAAACCAAAATTGAAGAACTTGTTGGTGAATTAGTATGACATTTTGTGTAAATTTACCTTTTATCTAGCTTGAATTTGGCACTCAAGAAATTATCAATCTAATCCTAAAACTGTGTACTGCATACCACACTGTACCTTTATCACCACACTACAGTTGAACAGCTGGTAGGAAGAGAACTCCAAACAACTGAAGTATTAGCAATATTAAATTTGAAAATGTTTACTTTGCCTTAATGCTGTGATATTCCCAGTATGTAGAAAGAATGAAATTCACAGTACCAGATTCTGTATGTTATCTTTCATGTAAATGTCCCAACGGGTTCCTATCGCGAAAACGAACATTAAGAATGCCAAATACCGGAAGGCCGAACTTGGTAGTTCGAAAGTTGAGAATGTCGAAGCCGTGGAAACCCAAATTCTTTCCCAGGGAAAGAATTCGTTTGGCCATTTCTACAGCTTCGGCATTTTCGGACCAGGTCAAGGTAAGTGTACGAACGGGTGATTTTAGAGTTAGGGCACGGGTCAGGTAAGTGTGTGTTAGGGACGGACTTTAGGGTTAGGGCGCGGTCAGGTAAGTGTGCGATAGCGACGGACTTTAGGGTTAGGGCTAAGATCAAGTAAGTGTGCGGTAGTGACGGACTTTAGGGTTAGGGCGCGGGTCAGGTAAGTGTGCGATAGTGACGGACTTTAGGGTTAGGGCGCGGGTTAGGTAAGTGCGTGGTAGTGACGGACTTTAGGGTTAGGGCTGGGTTAAGGATAGTGCATAGATAGTGGTGTATGTTAGGTTTAGTGTAGGTTTTGAAGGTGTTTGGTGCGATTGTGTTATGTTTGTGTTTTTCGAAACAGTGAATTTTTTCCCTTGGAAAAAAGTTGCTGTTTTGAAGTTTCAATGTTATCTGAATTCGATCTTCCAAGTTCGAACTTATGGTGTTCAACATTTTGGAAGTTCGATTTCGTGATATAGACCCATCCCAACATAGTGGTTTTCCACTGTATCTGAAATACTGTGATATGTCAAAGTTAATAAAGGTGCACCACTAATAACATTTTATTAATGTGCTGTTTCTCTCTCAACAGATTTGATTGTGGGAGCCTTTGGTGCTGACAAGGCTGTACTTTATAGGTATGTAAATTTGTATATAAACTATATCATCTTTAGACAGAGGAGACAAATTGATAATAGAAGACATACTTTTTCTAGCAGGTGGATTTCACAAGTTCAGAGTCTCTGGTAGGGCCTGTGTATTAGAGAGTCAATTTAGTTAACAGTACTTTGATTTCATTTCACACTACCATGTGCGACATTTCCACCATCTATAGGTAACATTTTCACAGACTGAGTGAGAAAGAAATACTGAAGATATTTAATGAGGACTCTGGTGGCAGATAGCATTAATTTGATAAATGTCAGGTACTGTTCTTCATATCTGATAATAGACTTACCTTTATCAGCATCCTACATGGATTGGAAGCTCAGTGATGTGCAACTTGTAGGCTTCCTCTTTCATTCCCAGTGTCACGTTGTATGCAGATTAGTGCTTTGTGTCTAGCACTCCTTCCTTAAGTAAATTTTCAACCAGTCATGCTTACCTATTGACACAACTTTCATGGTCATAGGCAGTCTTAAATCTTAGCCTTTAAATTTTTAGGGAAAAAAAACTCATAATGTCATCATTTTGAAAACTGAGATGCATTTTTAATAACTAGTGCATGGTCAATACAAATTGTTTTATGCCATAGACTGCTGTATTGCATTCTTATCAGCATATGGCAGAAAGGAGGTGCTCAACTCAAACTGGTTAATTTGTGCTTTGTATCTCCCTAGGGCCCGGCCAGTCATTAATGTAGAGTCAGAACTAGATGTTACTCCTTCTGTTCTTAACCCAGAGGAGAAAACCTGTGACCTGCCAGATACAGGGAGAAAAGTGTCTTGGTGAGTTGAAGTATATGCATGTACTTGCCATAATTTGGTTTACAGAAATTATCAGTGAATGCATTTATTTGTGCATGATGGTAGCTTGACTGAGCCTTCTTTAGTTTGTGTTTTCTGTTTGTCAGACAGTATAGAATACTGATCCAGCTGTAAGTTTTTTAGTTCAGCCTGACCAGAAAAAAAAAAAGACAAAAGCCAGGAAATATAAATTAAGTTGTTTACATAAAGTACAATAAATATTGAGATGCATATGCATTGCAAATAAAGACTTCTGTAGCATTATAACTGCATGCTAAGGCATGTTCTGTTTTCAATATTTTCAACATAAATACAAGTTGAGAAGGTATAGGGTAGAATAAACAAGTATAGGCTTGAAATGGAATTAAGAGGTGTCCAGAGAGATGGGATTGGTAGTTTAAGCAGAGTACAGACAAGGCTGAAGTAATTCAAAGAAGATGAAGATATTTGAGAATCTAGTGAGATGAATTTGGTCAAAAGAAATTTAGTCAGAGGGAGTTAAGTAGCTTATATAATTTCACCATTGTAAATTATTTGTAGATTACTTCATTCTGCAGAAATTTCTATAACAGGTTGCAGAATTCCCAGAAAAAGATGACTGATCATTGTACAAATGCTGTGGTTGATTTTAAGTTTATTTCTAGGAGTGAGTATAGACAGAGGTTTTCATATGACTAAAATCTAAAATTGTAGTTGGTAATCCTTTTAGTTACTCTAGAAGCAAAGGAGTTGGAATCTAGAAAAATTGGTTTATATGTAAGGGATGCTGGAAATAGATGTACCTTTTGTGTTATTGGAAGCCATTTTGCCTTTAAGATCTTTAATTTATGATGTCCTTCCATTCACCGCTGCAGTGTTCCTTACAAATGGGATTCCCTGCCCTGAAGCCGACCGTCCGGTCAGTTTACCAAAATCTACCATTGCTTTAAGGTATGCTGAACGTCACCTGCATGCTCCTTGTGTAAAGTAGAGCATAAAGGTGATGTTCAGGCACACCATTCTCAGAACTTCTTTGTCGCCAGTCTGAATGCTGCTTTAACCATTGGTCTCTTACCTCCATCCATTTTTTTTACCATTTTTCTGTTTGTTGGCATTCCTGTGCTTACTCCTGTTTGCTGGAGTCCTCACAGTTGCAGATAAGTACCCAGTTGGGTTTTTGGTTACTGTTTCTGTTTGGTTTGTGCTTTTTGGGGTTAATGTCATCCAGGAAGGGTAAATGCCAGTGTGGGAGACTGACCGCCACAATAAGTGTCTTTTTACCTAAGTACTGCTCACGACCATATGTCTTGTTCAGTTTGTCAGGCGTTTGTGCCCAAAACTCTTCATAGTAGGCTTTCTTCCTTTTCCTTGTATCTTGAGAACCAGCATCTTAAGCTTCTTGCTGCAGATACTAAACTCTTCATAGTAGGTTTTCTTCCTTTTCCTTGTATCTTGAGAACCAGCATCTTAAGCTTCTTGCTGCAGATACTATGGATGGAACTTCCTGCCCTGAGGGTCAGCCATCAGGAAAGAAGAAGGTGCATAAGGTAAGACTGGAATCTTCTGCTGTCCAGCCTCTGCCGGGAGTGTCTCCTGAGGTTATTATGAACCCAGAGGCCAGTGAGGATCTGGTGGACAGCATGTCCGATTAGGCTTTGCAGGCATCCGTTTTGGGAGTTCAGAGGGAACCATGGTTGACTGTTTCCGAGGGTCTAGAGGGGTTTTGCAGTTTCTCTTTAGGGAAGAGGTTCCTACTGCAGTTGTGGAATGTGGGCCTGAGTCTGAGCCTTCTCCGTTTTTTAGGACTGATGTCCCCTTAAAAAAGAAACAGAAAACTAATCATGTTTCTTTTGCTCCTAAGGATCCACAAAGTGAGTGGCAGGCCTTTACTCATGCATTATTTAATGCTTTACTGTCATTGAGGCCGTCTCAACAGGTTTCAGTTCCTACTCCTCCTTGGTCTTACTCTTCCCCTAAAAGGCCCAGAGAATTGCATTCTTCTGAGGTGGATTCTGATGATGGCTCCCTTACATATTCTACCCAGAATCCTTCTCCTTCTCCTTTAGACTACAGGTCTGAGGAGGAGGATTCTCATACTTTAGGTAATCCTTCTGAGGAAATTTATTTAGGGACATGATCTCTAGGATGATGGAATTTTTTTAAGTGGGATTGTGCCCAGGTTTTGGATATCCATAAGAGGTACTATGACTTACTGCAGTTGGAATCTCCTAAACATGCAGCCATTCCATCTGTCTTGCTTGCTTTATTGGATGTTTTTTCCGGCATACATTAATTTGATCGGCCGGTGGATGGCTGATTGGAAAATGTGTGAAAGCAGTGCAGGAGGTTCTCACAGTTCCGAACTGGAGATATGCAAAACACACAATATTCCCCCCCCTTTTTGACCCATGGTAGCACTTGTTTAGGTGGTAGAGTGGTCGGAAATGTCGCATTCGGTGTTTTGTATGATATTCAGACCGTTCGCCACTTTCAAATTCGACATTCTGCTTCGGCGTTCCACCCATTTGAGGTCGGTGTGAATGCTGAAATAAATGTATACCGTTTTTTTCCACTGCCTCTAAAATGATATTCTCTGCCCCCTGCTCCCAGGAAGTCTGATAGGTTTAATAGGGTACCTGAGGATTGTTCATTTTAGTTTAAATGTCCTGCTGCTGACCCCTCTGTGGTGTCTGTAGCTTCTGATAAGCCATCCCAATTGCTTCCTTTGTCCAAGTTACTGCCTTCTGACAAGGACAGTAGAACCATGGATAGGCTGCATAAGAAGGTTTTATACTTCAGCTACCCTAGCTTTTTGGGCTATTAATTATCAGACCCATAACTGGAGGTATGTCTTGGCTCTTATTTCTCAGGCTTGTCAGATTCTTTCTGATCTTCCAGACTCAGATTAAATCTTCTGCTCTTTCCTTGCTTAGGACTTCCTCTCAGGTAGTTCATTATTCTATCAAATGTAGTTATGATGCAGCAGATGCCTCTTCTAGGGCTGCTGCTTCTGGTTCAGTTCTGAGGAGATATCCATGGCTTTGGCTTCAACATTTGCCCAATGATATTAAGGCTAAGTTGATGGATGCTCCTTTGGATAATACTCTTTTGTTTGGTGAAGTGGTGGCTGCTGGCTTATTTGTCTGCTCAGGACAAGGGGAAGGCTTTACAGGAGCTTAAGCATGTCTTTGTTTCTTCTGTCCCTAAATTTCAGTGACACTACCCTTCTAACCCAGCCTTTGCTTGTAGACAGTCTCACCCTCCTTCTAAAGGTACAAAGGGTAGTAAACAGATTCCTCCTGCTAAGGCCAATCAGACTGCAGGAATTCTTAAGCCTTTCTTTCCTGACAAACCAGGTGCTGTCTGACTACCTACCTGTTCCCAGCCACATTCCTCTTTCTTTTCGTGTTTGGGTCCGAATAAACCAGGATTCTTGGGTTCTGTCAGTCATTTGGCAAAGGTACTTCATGGTCTGGATTTTCCACCTCCTTTTATGGGCATTCCTCAGCCTACTCAAGAACAGCTTCCTTTTTTCCCAGAGGTTCTTTGAGACCTCTTGTCTCAAGGTACTATTCAAGAGGTGGCTGTGTCCCAAAAGGGGAAAGGGTTTTATTCAAGAATGTTTCTAGTGTCCAGAAAAGAAGGTACTTGGAGACCTATTCTAGACCTCTCCATCTAAACACCTTTCTGAAGGTACCTTCTTTTTAGATGTTGTCCCTTCAGTCCCTTTTTCCTCTCTTATTCCCTCAGGCCTTTCTGGTGTCTCCAGACCTCAAGGATGCATATCCCCTAATCCGATCCATCCTCTTTTCAGGAGGTTTTGCATTTCTTTATTGCTTCCTGGCATTTTCAGTTCTGTGCCTTGCCCTTTAGCCTTTTTTTCTGCCCCAAGGGTGTTCACCAAATGCCTCGCTCCTGTGATTGTCTTTTTCAGGGGATCCAAATATTTCCTTATTTGGATGACCTGCTGATTCAGGCATCTTCTCCAGAGGTCATTTTGCAACATCATCATTTTACCATTTCTACTCTTCAGAGCCTGAGGTTTACAATAAACTTCAAAAAGTATTCCCTGACTCCTTCTCAGGATCATGTCTTTCTAGGTTGCAGGTTTCAAACGGTGCCAGTGCTGGCATCCCTGCTTCCTCCAAAGGCATTAACTCTCATTTCTTTCTTTCAAACTTCTTCCCCTGGCCTCTATTACAGCCAGAGAGTTTCTGAGAGCTCTGGGGTTCATAGTTTCCACCATTTTGATGCGTCCTCTGGCCAAACTCCACATGAGGACGTTCCAGTGGTTTCTTAAGTCAGTGTGGCTGCAGCATGCGCATCCTCTAGACTTTCCTGGTCCTCTTCTCCCATGTCTCAAGAAAGAACAACTGTGGTCGATTCAGCAGTTGTCTCTGAATCCAGGGCTCCCTTTTCAGCCTCCTCTTCCCTCTGAGGATCTGTTCACAGATGCCTCAGTTGTGTGATGGGGAGCAACGTTTGGTTCCCTGAGGGGTTCAGCGGAAGGAGCCCATTAATATCAGAGAGATGAGGGCTGTTATGCTGGCTCTTCAGGCCTTTCATCCTCTTGTCTCTGCAGAGTCTCTCAAGGTATTCACACAGTACCACAGTCATGTGGCACATCAACAAATAGAGGGGTATGAGGTCTTACCGTCTTTGCCGGCCAGCACTTCTGGTATGGCGTCTATGTGTATACGAACAGATGCACGAAAGACGCTGCACGGCTGAAATCCAAGGAATCCAAAAACAAACAAAGCCAGCAGCTGTTGGTGACTGTAAAATCCAATATTTAATCAAACATGAGGGAAAAATCCCCCATGAATCTAACAAATCATACAGACCGGTTTCGGCTCAACAGAGCCTTCATCAGTGAAAATTAATTGATGACAAACCCAGTTGCTATACATTTATACCACTGGGAATATAAGAGAACCAATCAAAATTCATGACAAAAAATTCAAAATTGGTCATTAAGACCAGGTGGGAACAAAGCCCCAAGTTTGATGATCCATTTCCTCTCCTTAAAAGTAAGTATCTCATGCCATTTAGCCTTATCTAAACACAAGAAAAGACACACCAAAACAGAGTCTGGAGGCACTTTTGAAAATGATGACAGAACACTAACATTTTATTCCAATGTACATAATATTTCATCTGTTGAGTTAACTGCTACACAAAATAAATTATTAAACAAAGGGCTCAATTTTGTCCCTGTTTTTTTTGTACCTGAATAGTCCTTAGCCCAAGATGTGGTCCATTTCTGTCGATTGCTAAACTTGAAATTACTTTATGCAGACAGTGGTGGGGGTAAATCTTATGACTTAAGTAAAAAATCCACTTTTATTCCACCCATGACACATTTGGTAGGTGTCTTTCAAAAAAATGTATTACAGGATCTACATTATCACTACAAGGATGAAGTATGTAGTCTTGATGAGCTTGCAAACAATAAAAATCTAGTTATTACACAAGCTGATAAAGCTGGGGCTGTGGTGGTACTAGATAAGGACTCCTATGATCAGGAGGCCATGAGACAACTGGGGGACAAGGATTATTATATGGATATGCCCTTGGACCCATCCCCACATTTTCAACGCAAGATTGAACTGTTTCTTACACAAGCAGTGGAGGAAGGTATAATTACACAGGCCACTAAAGAACAACTGATGGTTCTGTCCCCTAATAAACAATATCTATATCTGTTACCTAAGATACACAAACACGTTAGTAATCCCCCAGGTCGACCAGTTGTTTCAGGACATGGTTCCCTTACCGAACCATTGTCTGAATATTTGACTCAATATTTAAAACCATTACTTGTGCTAATTAGAGCTAGGATTCAAGACACTATGCAATTTCTGGACATTATTAATGATATACAACTTGAACCCCACTGGTTATTATGTACTCTGGACATCACGTCCCTCTATACCAATATTCCACACTGGGCAGGCCTACAAGTATTGGACTATTGGTTAGCTAGATCTGGTTTATATAAACCTGGTTTTAATACCTTTTTGGTTTGCCTTACAGAATACGTATTGACCAGCAATGTTTTTTATTATCAAAACAAATGTTTTTGGCAAACTAAAGGTACTGCTATGGGTGCATCTTTTGCACCCATTTACGCGGATCTTTTTATGGCATATATTGAGGAGGTAATAATTTATGATGTCAATCACAATTTTTATGTGTGTGAAATGGATATGTGGCGTCGTTATCTGGATGATTGTTGGTTGGTGTGGAAGGCTGATGAGCAATATCTTCTGGAATTTCTTGATTACCTTAAATATATGGGGTATTGAATTCAAGATGAATTTTCATAGATCTAAAATGATTTTTTTGGACGTGGAGATTAATAGGAATGAAGATCACACTCTATCTACTACATTATTTAGGAAATTTCCAGAATATAACTCTTTATTACATGCCACCAGCTTCCACCCACAACATATCATCCAGAATATACCTAAATCTCAATTTTTAAGAGCTAGAAGAATATGCTCTAGCCAACAGTCCTATGCTAAAATCCGTGATGATTTGGCCTGTAGATTTAAAGATAGAGGGTATCGTTCAGGTACTGTTAACATGGCCAAACAATGGGCTTCTAATTTAAACAGAGAGGTCTTATTGCACTATAAAGATCATAACCAGGACGTGGCCCAACAGCCGTTACGGCTGGTTACCACCTATGGACGTAACACTCGGGGGTTTATGAACATCATAGATAGACATTGGAATATACTTTTGGCTGAGAACAAATTACATACTGTTCTCAGGGATAGATGTTCTTTTTCTTTTAGAAGGGGACGAACCATTGGGTCCCAGTTGAGTCATTACAAGAGGTTATCGTCCGACCCTAAGGTTTCCACCCAATTAACTTTTACAGGGGTACCAGTGGTAGGATGTATCCCATGTGGGTATTGTAAATTTTGTACCAGGGTTACACGCACTTGTGAATTTAGTAGTAAAAATACTCCTGAAGTTTTTGAGATAAAATTTTGGGCCAACTGTAGTACTGAGTGGGTCATCTATTTGGTGACCTGCACTTGTTCCACATTCTATGTAGGTCAGACTTCTAGGGCTTTTTGTCTTAGAATCTGTGAACACTTAAGTGACATTAAAAATAAACGTTGCAACAATGCATTATATAAGCATAGTTTGAAACACACATCAGCTGTCTTTATGTTTAGTACTATTGATTGTATTAGGGGTAAATGTAAAGATAAGGCTAAGTGGCATGAGATACTTACTTTTAAGGAGAGGAAATGGATCATCAAACTTGGGGCTTTGTTCCCACCTGGTCTTAATGACCAATTTTGAATTTTTTGTCATGAATTTTGATTGGTTCTCTTATATTCCCAGTGGTATAAATGTATATCATCTGGGTTTGTCATCATATTAATTAATTAATTTTCACTGATGAAGGCTCTGTTGAGCCGAAACCGGTCTGTATGATTTGTTAGATTCATGGGGGATTTTTCCCACATGTTTGATTAAATATTGGATTTTACAGTCACCAACAGCTGCTGGCTTTGTTTGTTTATGGGGTCTGACTATCCAATATCCATTGGCTCTTCAGGCAGTTTACATTCCTTCAGATCAGAATGTTGTGGCAGACAATCTAAGCTGGTCCTTTGCTCAATACCATGAATGGATGCTTCACAGGGATGTATTTCTGGACATTGTTCACCGGTGGGGTATTCCTCAAGTATATCTCTTTGCCTCCCCTCTGAACAGACAACTTCCTCTGTTTTGTGCCAGAGTCCCAGATCCTCTGGTATGGAAGGTGAATGCCCTCTTTTCTTGGAAGGGGAGTTTCTTTATGCATTCCCTCCCCTTCCTCTCATTCTGAGAGTCCTGTTCAAGATTCAACAGGATGCTCCCAAAGTTTTGTTGCAGACTCCCTTTTGGCCGTGACAGCACTGGTTCCCTCTACTTCTGCATCTAGCCAAGGGCAGTCATCACAAGTTACCTCACAGGGTAGATCTCCTCACACAAGATAAGGGGTCTCTCATCCATCCTCACCTGTCCACGCTTCAGTTGACACCATGGGTGATAGGGTTTTGATCCCTCATAGACACTTTTTTTTTTGAGGACATGCTGCAGGTCCTGCAGGAGGCCAGGAAACCTACTACTAGGAAATCTTGCTTGTCTAAATGGAAGAGGTTTTCTATTTGGTGTCTTTCTCGTGACCTGAACCCACTTTCTGTGGATGTTCCTTTGGTTCTCTGTTATTTGTGTGAGTTGCTCAATGCTGGTTTGGGCTATTCTTCTGTTAACGCCCACTTATCAGCTCTTTCTGCTTGTCTGCATTTAACTACAATGTTAGCTTCTAGATTTGAGGCTAAGCAATTTATTAAAGGCTTACTTAATATTAGACCTCGCAGGAAGCCTGTTCTTCCTCCCTGGGATCTTAATTTTGTTCTGGAAAAATTGACTCAGGCTCCTTTTGAGCCTATTTCAGCTTCTTTTCTACATTATTCTTGGAAGACAGCTCTTTTGTTAGCTCCTACTTCTGCCAGATGGGTATCTGAGTTGCAAGCCCTTAGGGCTTGTCCACTTTTTTGATATTTCATGAGGACAGGGTGTCCATGTGTACTAATTCTGTTTTCATGTCCATGGTGGTTAATGAGTTGCCTGTTAATCAGTCTATTCATTTGCATACTTTTTCTCCCTCTCTGAAATCTGACAGTGAAAGGATGCTGCATACCTTAGATCTGTATAGACAGCTCAGATTTTATTTGGGTAAAACTAAAGCTGTCAGAAAATCTGACCAGTTATTTGTTTCCTTTCATCCTAGGTCTTTTAGGTTTGGCTGTTTCCAAGCAAACTCTTTCCACTTGGATTTCAAAGGCCATTTCCTTTTGTTACACTTTTCATGACAAGACTTCCTTCTGTAAAGGCTCATTTCACTAGAGCTGTGGCTTCTTCTGGTGCTTTTTTCAAAGGCTTAGATGCTAATTCTATTCTTGAAGCTGCTACCTGGACTTCTGTGCATACCTTTACCAAACATTACCAGTTGGATGGTATCAACAGAGCCAGAGCTGGTTTTGCTGCTGCCGTACCTCATGGTTTCTTGGAGGGCTCTGCTGCTTCCTCCTCCCAAGTTTCTTCTTGAGCTTTTGCACTCTCCCATCTGTAAGGAATACTGCAGCAGTGAATGTAAGGACATAGTACAGTTGTGTAAAATCTTACCATAATGGTAGATGTCCTTGCCCTCATCGCTGCAGTATTCACTCCCACCCCCTACCATCCCTCTGGTCTTTTTTCCTTCCTAGATGTGCAGGTTCTCCTTGGACTGCTGTTCCTACTGGGGCAATCAGTTCTGAGGATTGTATGCCTGAACGCCACATTTAAACTCTACCCTACACAAGGAATGTGCAGGTGACATTCAGCGTACCTTAAAGCAATGGCAGACTTTGGTAAACTGGCCGGACGGTGAGCTTCACGAAAGAAAATCCCATTTGTAAGGAATACTGCAGCAGTGAAGCCAAGGACATCTACCATTATGGTAAAATTTTACACAACTGTACTTTCTCTCTGAAGGAAAGAGTAATGAAGCTTCATGTTTTGTTAGCTGCTGTTTGGAAGCAGCTCAGGTTTTTCTTAAGCACATTCACTATGATTGTCAGGCCATATTTTGGTTATGGTAGCAAAATTCCTTTCCCAGTTGCTAATCTGCTTTTTGGGGAAAGGAGTAGGAAAATCTTTTTTTTTTTTTTTTTTCTGACCAGCACAAAAGGGTGTTCATTTTTTTGCTTGTTTTTGCCTTGATGATATTGACATAGTACTGATAATTAAGGTTAGATCTAGCCAGACACCAAACTATTTCTAGAAGGAGGTAGTTTCAGGATGATCTTGATTGTTAATCTGTATTACCCAATGTGTGGGGATAGTTGAGAACTTTTGCCAAGCAATACATTTTTTGTTGGTGTTCATGATTAGATTTTAATTGACTAGACAGTTTAATAATGGGGGAGAGATTTTCCTCTAATTGTTTTTGGTTATGGCTGGTAATAAGCTGGCCCTATAGATGATCATATTGGCTATATAAAGGATTATTTTGAGTTGTAGTTCTGCTGAAAGTCTGTTGATTAAAAATAGAGAATACCAGGGGTAAATGGATTCCTGTGAAACTCATTTCTGTCTAAGAGGGAATAAAAATATAGTAGAACTAATCTACACCCTAATGCAACTGTTGCTTTATTCCAGCAGTAGTCAGAAAGTTTAGTGTTGAGGTCATGGAAAGAACATCCAGTTAGGAGGCCTGCATCCATGCTTTGTAGGATGAAGTTTGAGAGAGTGTAGAGACTTGTCATTGTACTGTGGCCCGAACAAAACCCATATTGATCTGGAGAGAATGTGCTCAGTAACCTCTGTGAAATGAAGTTGTCCAAAGATTTTTCATAGATTGGGCAAGACAGATATTTTCCTGAAATATTTGGGTGTATCTGCTTGGGGAGTATTTTGAGATGAATTTAATTAAGGCCTGTTTTTATATTGCTGACATAGTCAGGGGTTGTACAGATGATGTAGAGAAGCAATTATTCTTTATGTAATAAACCACAGCAGTATTTCATCTACAGCTGTGTGTGCCTCTGAAGGATGTTATGGATATGTTTTTCAATGTCTTTTATTGGGATAGTTTTGAAGCAGAAGACTTTCTAAAGCAGGGTTCAGGTTCATAGTTTGTGTATATTTCATTTGGAGGGAGATTGAAGGAAGCATAGAGAATTCTGTTCAGAAGTCTAATGTGGATAGGTTCCTAAATTTGGTGGGAATTGTCTTTGTCTAGAAGGCGTTTGTTTGCAGGGCATAGTCCAAGCTGAAAATATGACAACCAAGGCTTTAAGAAAAGTATTAATTTATTCCAAGACTCGAGGTAAGCACTTTCGTACAAAACTTCATCAGACCATGAAATATACAAATGACAAACACTCTTAATGTTTAAGTTGAACTTGCATGCTGGGTGCACCAGTACAGGTCTGGTTTATTTTGGCTACATGTAAAAAATTCCGAGTTTCTATGGAAGAATGACAGCCAGGAGGTTAAAAGACAGGGTATTAGAGCATTTAAGAGACATAAGAAGGGATGTGCCTACCAATGCTCTGAGTAAACATGTTAAGCAAAAAGGACATACATTTGAGTTTATGGTACTATGTACTTTTAATGTGAATCCCAGGGGAGGGAGTATTCAGAACAGGATAGAAAAAGAGGAATTACACTGGATTATAACTCTAAAGGCTGACAAAGGATTTGGCTTGAATGAAAGTCTACCTTTAAAACCCCTTTTGCTAACCCGGAGACTGATTCCTTGATTGTTAGCAAATGGAATTGTTTTAATAGGTTAATTAGGTGCTTAGATCTGTATTTAAGAGTGTTTGTCGCTTATTTGCAGCATGGAATGTACTTCACTATTTGTGGAGATTGGCGAAATTTGGTGGTGCATTCATTTTTGTCTTTTCTTTGCAGGGTACCAAATGATGTAACCAATGAGGTTCCATAACTATTTTGGAGTATTTTTAATGAGCTTTAAATGATTCTGATGAAGTTTTCTTGTTACTTTTTAGACAAGATTTTGAAGACGAATGAGAAGAGGCTGGGAACTGTTTTCATGTTTTTCCAAGCCATATCCCTTGATTTGTATGGACTTCTTAGTTCTTTTTTTTTTTTTTTTTCTTTAACTCTGTTTTGATTTTTTTTAAAGCCTGGTGACATTTGGAAAGTATACATTGAAAAGCTGAAGAATAAAAAAAATATATACAGTGTTTTCTCAATTTGCTTGGGGTGCATACTAAGGGAGATGTTGCTAAGTAACATGCACAAGTGTTCCAGGATGTGGCCTTGTCATTCTACACCTACATGCTTCCTTTAGCAAGGCTTACACATAAGGAAGCTGCAGTGGTACCTGCGGTCTACCTGGAAGCAACACAACCAGCCTGTGGAGCACATTGTGCTACTTCTACCCTGCTTAAAAAGGAAATACTATGGTGGTTGGCTCGGGTAAAGTGCAACTTAGGCCACCCTCTCCAACCACTGCAACCCACTCAGGTCATGCACACAGACGCCTCATACCTGGGATGGAGAGCCTCCCTCAGACACTGACAGGTGCAAGACCTGTGGCCAAATCACCTCAAATCAGAACACATAAATGCCAGAGAGATGAGGGCAATCCTTCTAGCCCTCCAGGCATTAGAACCTTTCTTGTAACAGGGGACACTTCTGATATACACAGACAACACCAATGTTCTGAGGTATATCAACAAGCAGGGAGGGACCAAGCCCTACCTGTTCTGCAGGCTAGCCCTTCTGGTCTGGGAATTGGCTACCTCACATGGAATCTCCCTGCAGGTGACCTACATTTACTCTCTACACAACATACAGGCAGATTATTTGAGCAGAACTAGCACAAACAACCATGAATGGATGCTGCACAGAGATGTCTCCTTGGATCTTGTCCACAGGTGGGGTATACACTAGTAGACCCATTTGCCTCCACCATCAACAGGCAACTTCCTGGTTTTGCACCAGGACACCCGAACCACAGGCACTGGCAACAAATGCCTTCTCAATTTCATGGAAGCAGAAATATCTATATGCATTCCCCCGCCCCCTTCCCACTCATTCAGAAGGCCCTGCTGAAAATTCAACAGGGCAACCCGAAAATCTTGCTGGTGACTTCCTACTGGCCCAGAGAGTACTGGTTCTTCTTACTCCTACACTTGTCCAAGGGCAACCCCCCCAGAGTGGACGTTCTTACACAGAACAAGGGGTCACTAATCCATCCACAATGGTAGATCCTGCACCTGCCCTGTGGCTGATAGGATTCTGATCCCATTTAGACACCTGTGCAATGAGGACTTGCTCAAAGTCCTGCAGGAGGCCAGTAAACCAAATACTAGAAAATCATATATCTCCAAGTGGAACTGATTCACTATTTGGTGTCATAAAAGACAGTTGGATCCACTTCTCAGCAAACCCCTTCTACTGCTGTCTTATTTGTGTGAGCTACTACAGACGGGACTGGCTTACCCATCCATCAAAGCCCATCTGTCTGCTGTTTCAGCTTGTCTGCCTCAGGATCCCACATTAGCATCCAGACCCCCTTGCAAACTCGTCCTCAAAGGGGTATTGCACCATAGGCCCCCCAGGAAACCCATTGCCTCACCTTGGGACCTCAACTACGTGCTAGAGAAGCTTAGGTTACCTCCCTTTGAGCCAGCAGACAAAGCCTCATTAAAGCACTGTACTTGGAAAACTGTTCTATTAGTGGCCCTAGCCTCAGCCAGGGGAGTGTCCGAACTCCAAGCCCTTATGGCTACACCTTCCTTCCTAGTTTTCCACAAGGACAGGGTTACCTTCAGGACAAACCCATCCTTCATGCCCAAGGCAGTTAAAGACCTGTCCCTCAGTCAGACCATACATTTTCCCTTTTTTTTTTTCCCAAACCCACAAGGAGATGGTGAGAGAGTGCTGCATTCCTTGGATGTTCACAGGCAAATCAGATTCTTCCTGCACAACACCAAGTCCATCAGACAGGCTGACCAGCTTTTTGTATCCTTTCTATCCCAGAGCTCTGGCTACCCTTCATGAATTCCTGGAGTCTGCCTCTAGACCACCACCCCAAACTCAGTGAGCTTTGGCACTCACCGATATGCAGATACTGTTAAGGACATAGAAAAGTTGTGTAAAATCGTACTATAACCATAGATGTCCTTCTCTTCTATGTTGCAGTATTCCTTCCCACCCTCCATCCCCTCTTGTCAGCTAATTACTTCCCCTTTTGAATGGCAGTGATATGGCATTGCCCTTACAGGACTGGCTCCGACTGGGGCTAATGTTCTGAGGGCTGGTGTGTGCCAACATCACCTTTATGGCCCACGAGCTCTCATCCATGTGAGACGTCTCATGCACCAGGACTGAAAGCTTTTGGATACTGGCCGTACATATGCGAGACTGAAGGGTAAACCCATATGTAGAATACTGCAACATGGAATAGAAGGACATCTATGGTTATGCTAAGATTTTACACAGCTTTTCTTTCTTAGTCCTTGTTGTTGACCCTTTAACTCTGCATCTTTTTTGCTACCCTTGCTCCTGCCTCTTTAGTGTAATAGCTTTCTAGAGCCCTTTTATATCCATGTTACGACTCTACTAGGTTAATGTTTGAATGCAGGCTTTGCACTTGTGTTGAGAGAGTGCTTTTATTGGAGAAACCCCCCTTAATGCCCATGACAAGTGAATGTACTTAAGTAGTCTTCAGAGCGGTATGTAGATGAAGGTAGTAAATCTCTTTTGCTGGAAATGGAAAAAAAATTTTTTTTTTTTTTTTTTTTTACTGAAATAAAAAAGTAAAAAGCAGCTATAATGTTTAGACCATCACATTTTCTGTTACACAGTTCACGTTTACTTGACACATTTTATGAGTTTCACCTTTGTCTTTCCTATGTAGCAGGCAGTATATGAAGTGCATATTGCAAAGTATATATTTTTTTAAATGCAGTCTATAAATTTATTAAGCATATATTCCTTGCATTTCCTTTATCTGAACAAAAATTTAAAAAACTGATATTTTCTATATAGGACAGTTCCTTTTTTACTGTGTCTAACACAAATATTTTATTCTACTCTCTATAACATATGTTTACTTTAAATTCTGCATTCTGTTGTATTCATATCAGTCTATTCAGTTAGCATTTGTTTAAGAGTATAAGTTTTAAAATGTGACAATGTTGTTTTGTAACATTCTACACCACAGGCACTTATTGTGTGTTAGCATCACCCTAAGATTACTCTTATATTTGTGCATAACAACTATGTCACTTAATTCTAAAAATGTAAGTCTATTAATTCTTGTTCATTCAAGTAGCAAAGTAACTTTTCAGTATAACTTTTTTCACACAAATTAAGCATAGGTGAAGTTTGAAATTCTTACTTGTCCCCTTGAAAAATAGATGTTCTTTTTGGCCCTTCTGTTGCAGAAGTACTGAAAAAGTTTGAGACAGGAAAGGTGATTCCAGACTTTTTCTGATATTTTTCAGCCCCTACCCACACCCTCTAACAGCCTTAGGAAAAGCATTCCCTTCGATTCTGGGCCCTTTGTAATGTTAAACAAAAAGACAAACTCAGCAGGGAAAACATAAAAGAATTTCAGTAGACAATGTCACAGAAACTGCAACAAGAAAGAAGGAACTTCCCAGAATTAGGGACATCCCAAAAAGTGTGAATGACTACATGCCTCTTCTTCCTCTTCTTCTTCCTACCCTGGCAGTTCGTAGGATAATTACTAGGTTATCGACCCGGAGGTCATTTCATGCCTGGCTGTTTCATCCCATTGTAATGTTATAGAAATGTTAGTTAATACCCAAGATTGCATTTAGTAATGACTGCCCACTCTGGGAATCACGTCAGTCGCCGTGCTAGACAGGGGTCCAGGGAAGTAAATATTGTAGGAAGAAATAGCCAGGGAATTGTTATGGCTAGGCTTGTATAGGCCCTAGGGCTGATAGCCTAGTATGAACCTATGAACCATGTCCAGGAGAGTTGTTGGTGCTATTTCTGGTAAGAATTTACAGTGACCCATCCACTCACACAGGTTCCTTTTGAACAGTGTCACAGAGGTCCTCTGTTCTTTAAACTTGTCTACCAGTCTATACTTTCACTTTCCACTCTGGATTCAAATAATCTCAACTATTTAGATCCTGGATTTCTTTAGCTATGTCTATAACCTCAAAGGCTCTACACAATAATGTGCAGACCTAATTGTGAGACACCCATCCATGTGAAGCATATTCATATGTAATCTGGACCAGTTCCAAAGAATAGCAAGACATGGAGACCAGTGTTGGATCTTTCTTTTCTTTTCTCAGCCTGCATGTAGAGGTACAACCTTTCAAGATACTATCTCTCCCAACCTTGCTACCCCTTATACCTTGTCTCAGTTACTTGATAACTCTGGACCTGAAGGATGCCTGTCATCATATCCCAAGTTGCAACCAGTTCAGACATTTCTTAAGATTCTTTGCACTTGTATCTCAATATCAGTTCTCTGTCTTACTGTTTAGGTTATCTACCACTCCAAGCACATTTATAAAGTGTCTGGCCCCAGTAATTACATACTGTAGACTTAGACATGTATACCTTTCCCGTATTCAGATGACAGCCTTGTATATGCAGACTCCACTGCCAAGTGTCAGGATCCTTTGAGAAGAAAGGTCCTGACAAAATTCAATCTGAGGTTTCAACCAAATTTGCCAAAATCTTCTCTCATTCCTTCTCATGGACTAATGTTCTCTCTTTCTCAGGATAAAGTAGATTTGTATAGAGAGATCTTTCTGAATTTTTCCAGACTCTAGTCTCTGCCATAGAGTACCTCTGGATATTAGGATTCATGGCTATGATCATCATGATTCCCTTAGCCAGGCTTCACATGGGGAAAGTTCAGTGGTTCCTCAGATGTTCTTTGTGTTTCACTGTTGCAGTCATCACATTTGGGTTATCTCTTGCAGTAGCCCTCAGTCGGCCTGATTAACAAATTCTTGGGTCCTACATTGGTTGCTGTCTTCTCTTCCATGTCAGGTCATCAGGGGTATAAAACATGCAGCCGACGTCATTACATCAGTCTTTCATGCTGTGTGGTGCCCAAAACAGAAGCAGTTCGCAAGTGCCGGTCGGCCCACTCCGGAAATTTTCATTTTCGAGTTTCAGAACCAAAGTCTTCAACTAAAAGCTAAGTACCCCGTTGGGGAAACTTTTTCTTGCTCTAAACCGATGTCAGTAAAAGTAAATAATTGCATTTCTTGTGGAAAGCAAATACCTCATAAAGATTTTCATTCATACTGTATTCCTTGCCTAGGCCCTGAACTCGACGTACCTCACTGTCAGTTTTTTGCCTTATTTAAACCACAAACTATCCATCTTCGGTATATTTTTTTGCTTCTAAATATTTTGGTGCTTGGTTTAATTATCCCGATATGTCTTCGGTAAGCCATCCGACTACCGACATTCTGAAAATATGCAAAGATAAAAGCAGACAGGCCACCGAGGTGCCGGTACTCAGTGAGGCACTTTCGCAGCCCCTGATACCTGCTACTTCAGATTCGCAGGCCTCTACTGAGACCCATTCAGAGTCTGGTATGCCACGAGATGCTTCAACTGTGGAACCTGCGGCTGTCTCTACCTTCGATGGGTCCGGAGCCGCTGTGCAGGCACCGGCTTCTGAGGGTGTATTCAGGCCTACTGACTTGCATATTAAACCATCGCCATCTTCTTCTTCAAGGCCTAAAACTCGAACCATGCATAGAAAACTGATGCCCAGACCGCATGGTCAGGCCTCTGTGCCTACAAAACAAATGATGAGAATGACTGAAGACCTTATTACTTTAATCAGGGGAAGCCAACCTTCCCCCTCTAAGAGACCTAGGACTGAGTTTGCTTATACTTCTGACCAGGATTCTGAATTTTATGTTTCCTCTGACCAGGATTTACCCTTATCTACCTATGAGGATTCTGATGCTGAGGACTCTATTCCCTCTGCTTCTCCCCCAGAGGATTTCTTTTTTTTGGTGAAACTTTGCATACTCTCAGGGAGCATTTTCGTTGGGAAAGTCAGGGTTTTTCTGATTCTAAAAAGAGGCTTAGGGATTTCTTACTCCTGCCCCAGCACAGGCCCTTTAGCTATACCTCCTGTACTGGACATTGTTGATGATGCCTTTTTGGAATCTAGTATGGCCCCTGACTCTTTACCTCCTGCTCCCAGAAAACCTGATAGATATTACAGGGTTCCTGACTCTGACAAGTTTCTTTTCAAAAATCCTACTGTGGATCCTGAAACCATTTCACAGGGACCCAAGGGAATTAAAGCTTCTACTGCCAAAAATCCTACCACCTCTGATAGAGACTGCAGGGCGCTGGATAGATGGGGTAAGAAGGTATACACTTCTGTAACTTTGGCCATTAGGGCCTTGAATTGACAGTTTCATATGTTAAAGTATCAGCATCATATTATTGGATTGCTTAAACAGAAAATGATGTTGATTCCTGATTGTGCTGAAAATAAAGATTTACAGGATTTAATGCATTCTGCTGAACAAGTTGCAGTGTGGTTTTGATTCACTAGAGGCATCTTGCAGGGCTGCTGTAACTGGGTCTGTACTTAGAAGGCATGCTTGGCTTGCCAGATTATGTTAAAGCAAAATTACTGGATGCCCCCTTAAATCAGGACTGCCTGTTTGGCAACAAGGCAGAAGAATTTCCTAAAAAGTTAGAGGAAAAAAGCTAAATCAATGCAAACCGTTTTATCCAAGTTCAACCTTCGAGATTTAGTAGGCATTGGCCTTCTAAGAATTGTTCCTTTTCTGCCTCATTCAGACCTTGTCAGTCCAAACCCAAATCCAGCAGAGCATCCAGGCTTCAGTCCCAGGGGTACGCACAGGACTAAGCAGTGGGGGGCCTCCACTTCCAAACCTGGGAGTAATAAAACTCCCCCCTGTGGTAAACTGTCTCAATTACTTTTTTTTAAAACTTCCAAGCACTTCTCAACTAACTGCCCCTTTTGGGGGGGGGGGGGGTTGCACTTCATGCAAAGAACTGGGGATTCATTACCCAGGACAAATAGGTTTTAAATATAGTGTCCCAAGGATACAGATTTCACTTTCACAAGCTACCAACTCAAAGTGGTTGGCCGGATCTACCTCCAAATCAGTGGGTAGAGGCCCAAAAGCAAGTACTCTCTCTCTTAAGCATAGGGGCTATTGAGTTGGTACCAGAAGAGGAAAAGGGAGAAGGTTTCTACTCAAGACTTTTCCTGTTACCCAGAAAAGACAATTCATGGCTTCCGATCCTGGACCTGTCTATTCTAAACACCTTTTTGGTGATTCAAAAATTCAATATGCTGACTCTTCACCAGTTGCTCCCTATGCTAGGCAAAGATGCCGGGTTGGCAACACTAGATTTAAAGGAAGCATACGTGTACATCCCAATCAGGGAATCTTGTAGAAGATACCTACGCTTCAAAGCAGGCTACACGCACTATCAGTTCTCTGCACTGCCCTTTGGCTTATCTGCTGCGCTCAGGGTATTCATAAAGTGCCTAGCTCCAGTCATTATATTTTGCAGGCAAAGAAGTATTCAAATATACCCATACCTGAATGATTGTCTAATTCAGGCAAAAAATCTGGCTTTTGTACAAAGGGCGCTAACTTGTCTGGGGTACACCATAAACGAAAAGAAATCCCACCTGGTACCCTATCAACAAATTATATTCCTGGGAGCAAGCTTGAATACAACTTCCTAGTGCTGCGGTAGCATTGTCGCCTCACAGTAAGACATTGTCCTGTTCGATTCTCAGCTAGAGTGTCTTCTGTGTGGAGACATGCATGAATGGGCGTACCTTCATTGAAGGTTGTGCGTCAGGGCTGGCAACTCGGCACGTAAAATTCTACTGCCAATCATTAGCGGACCAGAGTTCCGCTGTGCGACCCCTAACCGGGAAAAGCTGAAAGACACAACAAAAAGATGGCTTTCCTCACACCAGAGAAACAAATTCACTTGACAACCTACTTCAAACAATTAGCCACAAAAAAAACCCTATCTGCAAGGCAAATACTACAAGCCTTGGGGTTCATGGCCTCCTGCATTCTTCTAATTCCATATGCAAGACTGCATATGAGGAAACTGCAGTGGTATCTAAAAAGCATATGGTGTCAACATTCTCAGTATCTAAAAGCAATGATTCCTATCATACCTTGCCTATGCCTAGAGTTCCTTTGGTGGGCAGAGACCTGCCACCAAAACAAGGGACTACCATTCACACTACCCCCTGCCACCCAAACCCTATCAACAGATGCATCAGACTATGAATGGGGGGTGCAAACCTGGCAGGGAAGTGCATTCAGGGCAAATGGAACCCATGTCACATGCACCTGCACCTGCACATCAATCTAAAAGAAATGTTAGCTGTACAAAATGCTCTGACAGCCTTCAAGGACCACATTCTTCCAGGACAATTAATGGTAAAGACAGACAACACCACTGTTATGTGGTACATAAACAAGCGGGGGGGGGGGGGTACGCATTCTTACTCCCTCTGCAGTCTAGCCATGGTATTGTGGAACACAGCCTTGAGCTACCAAGTGCATCTACAAGCTCAATTCCTGCCAGGAAAACTAAATACACTGGCAGACGGACTAAGCAGAAATCTCATGGACCCACACGAGTGAAAACTGGAACCAAGGATTTTCAACATGTTGACAAGCAAATGGGGGAGCCCAGATACAGACCTGTTTGCCTCCCCCCAGAACTATCAATTGGAAAAATTTTGCACAAGGACTCCCCACAGACAAGCTTGTAAAGTGGATGCTCTGCCTTTCAGCTGGAAAAACCTAACCGTTTATGCCCTTCCTCCTCAGCCTCTGCTGTCCAAAGTACTACTAAAGATTAAACAAGACAAACCAAGGACGATTTTGATTGCACCATACTGGCCACACCAACACTGGTACCCCCTCCTGCGCAGTGTGTCACTGTGGACCCCATGGTACCTGCCTCAGACTCCTACCCTGCTGTCTCAGCAGGAGAACCAGATTCTGCACCCTTAGCTTCAAACACTGAACCTAGCAGCCTGGCTAATTACCTAATCTTTCCTTTACCATCCCTCAGTAAACCAGTGATGAATATCATTTTAGTGGCAAGGAGGCCTAGTAGTAGAAAATCTTATGCTGAAAAATGGAAAAGATTCTGTGCCTGGAACCATTCTCAAGGGATGAGCACAGCAGTGCCCAATTTACCTCAGATTTTACAATACTTAACTGAGATGCTTCACAAGGGCCTGTCTTTTTCTTCAATAAAAATTCATGCCTCAGCCATTTCAGCACATTATAACACAGAACCTCCCCCTCTTCTCTCATCCACTGCTCAAGCAGTTCCTCAGAGGGGCCAAAAATTTAAGACCACCCAGGAGAGCTCCAACTCCAGCTTGGGACCTTAACTTTGTATTGGAGAAACTCACCCTTCCTCCTTTTGAGCCAGCTGCTACTGCAGATTTAAAATTCCTTTCTTGGAAAACAGCTTTCCTTTTAGCAATTACTTCAGCAAGAAGGGTATCTGAATTACAGGCCCTTATGGCAGTGGAGCCTTTCATTATTTTTCATGCGGACAGGGTGTCCTTCAAGACCAGTCCCTCTTTCATGCCAAAGGGGGTATCCAGTGTGGCCCTTAATCAGTCCATTCATTTGCCAACCTTCTTTCCTAATCCGCAGAACAAAGGGGAATGGATACTGCACTCCTTAGATGTGCACAGACAATTTAGATTCCACTTGGCAGGACTAAACCTCAAAGGAAATCTGAACAACTGCTGGTGACATTTGCTGCAGGGACAGAGGGGAAAGGCTAATTCAAAGCAAAGCATCTCCAAATGGATAGGCCATTGCATTCATTTCCGCTATAAGCACCATGGAAAACCTATCCCACAGGGGATCAGACCCCACTCAACCAGGGCTTGCGTCTACCTCTACAGCCTTTCTCAGAGGTGTACCTACCAGGGATATCCTAGAAGCTGCTACCTGGAGTTCTGTACATACTTTCACCAAGCATTACCATTTGCCAATTTTCTCTAAATCCAGAGCTGGCTTTGCCACTGCAATCTTGCATGGCCTTCTAGCTGGTCCTAATGCTATCTAAATTCCTCCTCCCATCTTTAGCTTTGGGAATCTACCCAAATGTGATGACTGCAGCAGTGAAACATGAAGAACATAGTACAGTTGTGTACACTTACCGTAAATGTAGATGTTCGAGTGTATTCACTGTTGCAGTCCTGGTTACTCTCCCTCCAGCCCCCTGACATATTTTGGCTATACCTCTTCTCTCCTTTACAATGCTTAAAAGCTTTTTGGTGTATTTGCTTTTTTGTTGGAGGTATAATCTTGTATTTTTATAGATTTAATTGCTTCCCATTAGTGGGGCACCTGACATCGGGGCAAGAAAAACTGATGTAATGACGCCGGCTGCATTTTTTATACCCCTGACGACCTAATGTCACGGACGAGGAGACAGCAACCAATGTAGAACCCAAAACTTTGTTAATCAGGCCGACTGAGGGCTACTGCAAGCAGATAACACAAATGTGATGACTGCAACAGAGAATACTCTTGAACATCTACATTTATGGTAAGTGTATACAACTGTACTATCTGAGTGGTAATAGCATCAGCATCCACAAAGTTTAAGTTCCAGTGTTCCCTTTTGTGAAAAGGGAATTACTTTGATGGAGGACCCATCTCTCTCCCAATCCAGAATTCCCATTCTTCAGCCCCCCCCCCTCCCAACAGATGCCTCAGACATTGCATGGGTGGAATGTCACAAGATAAAAACACAAGGATTGTGGAACAAGCAAGACAGACAAAAGAACATAAATGTCATAGTTGATTTTGGTAATCAGTGCTCTGAAAGCCCTAAACCATCTCTGGACACCAGGACATCTTCAAATGATCACAGACAACACCACAGTATTGTGGTACTTGAACAGCCAGGGTGGACAAGTCCACCCTCCTTTGCAGACTTGCTATGATAGCTCTGGAAATGGCTGCCCAGATCAGTTTGATTCTTGAAAGCCTCTTACATCCCACTAGACAAAACATATTTTTTCAAGCAGTTGCTACAGTTTAGACCAAACATGGAGGACTGCAGCACTTGGGTTTAACCACAAATGCAATACCATCTTTTAAAAGCCAGTATTGCATTAAAGAGAGATCGAGATTGGCTGACCACTCCACCCCAACACTTTACACCTGGGGCAGTTTGGCCCTCTTGCTCCACCCTAGCTATGCTACTGACTCTAAGAACCAGGATCCTTTTAAGTACATGTGCCTTCTGGTGTTAGATTATTTGAGTGAGTTACTGTCTTCTGGAGTAGTATATTTTTCTATCAAAGTTAATTTGTCAGCCATCTCTGGTGATCAGTTTTTAGATGCCAATCTTTCTTCATGTCATCAGATTAAACAGTTCTTGAAACGAGTATTCAAAATTCATCCTCATATGAAACTGACTCCTCCTCCTTGGGAACTCAGTTTTGTGCTTGAAAAGTGCACTATTAGTCCATTTGAACAAGCTCTTAAAACAGAATTAAGGTTCATGACAAGGAAGACTGTCCTCCATATTGATTTGACATCTGCTTGAAGGGTATCTGAATTACAAGCCCTTATGGTGAATCAACCCTGCCTAATCTTAGCTTTCACAAGAATGGAGATTCTTTACGAACAAATCTGGCTTTCATGCCTAAAATAGTCACAAAGATTCAATTCATTAGTCTCCCTGTGTTTTATCCAGAACCCAAGAATGAGGGAGAGGCGATTTTACATACTTTGGATGTGTACAGACAGCTCAGATACTACTCGAAAAGGACCGAATCCTTTAGGAAGGCTGAGGAGGTATTTTTTCTTATGAAGCTAAAAAAAAAAAAAACAGTTTCTAAACAACATCTGAAGATGGCTTTCACATGTTGTTTCTTTCTGTTATACTCACCATGATGAATCAGAGCCCATTCTAATGGTTATTTGGTTTCTTTAGTGGCATTTTGGAAAGTGGTATAGTCTGCAAGTATTCCAGAGACAGCTGCTTAGTCCTCAGTACATACTTTTACCAAGTATTACAGATTTGACTGTCTTTCTCTGTGTCCAGAGCAGGTTTTGCAAGGACCATTCTCCAGGGTTTGTTGGATTCCTGATTGATTCCCCCTCCCTATTCCATTTAGCTATGGTAATTTTCCCAGTTATTTTTCACTACTGCAGCAATGATCATGATGTTGAACACAGTATAGCTGGTACCATAACAATAGATTTTCTAATAGGTCATTCTTGTAATAGCCATCCTCTTCCAGTATCCCCCCCCCCACCATTTACCTATTTGTGCTACAAGTGTGTATCTATATCTGTCTGTGTGTATAGGGGATGTGGAAGGTGCCCTAACACTTTGAGAAGCTGTCCTATGGTCATATCCCAGGCAGGGTATAACCCATTATGCTTTGGCTACTGCAGTAGTAATTTATTACAGCATCTACTGTTGTAAGTTTTATTTACAAAAATGTACTTTTCTACCCTTATCCCTAAGACATATATTAGGTGACTTAGTCATCTTCCACAGTGTATGTACCTTATGGAAGTGATATTTCAGTTTCTACCTATATCTGAAAGAGATGCATTAGGCAAAATGATCATCCAAGGTATTGCTTGTTCCTTATGTGTATTGTCAGGAACTTAATGTTTCCCTTATCCCAAAAACATAGAGTTAGGGTATTTTATAGGTTCATAGGTTCATACTAGGCTATCTGCCCTGGGGCAATTATAAGCCTAGCCCGATTCTGTATGGCTTACGCCACCCCTTGATTTGAGTATACTGTGCCCTTTTTAAGGTTTAGTTTACTGTGCCTCTGTCTAATAGTGACACAGGAGTAATCCCTGGGACAAACCTACGATCCCGCATCCACTTATCGAGATTCTTCTTGAAGAGATTCAGTGAGGTGCTCTGCCTCACATGAACTGGAATTCTATTCGAGAGCGAAGGGAGCCTCTGGGTTATGAACCTGTCCCTCCAGCAAGTTCTATTTATTTCTGTGCTTAGGTTCAAGTCCCTCGAGTGTGTGGCTCTAAGGGATTTAGATTTACTGAGGTGGAGCATGTCCATTAATTCTGGATTTGACATAGCTTTGTATGCCAGGCATAGATCGCCTCGAAGTAGGCGGTATGCAACTGAGTAGAGCTGGAGTTTTTTTAACCGAGCAGTATATGGCATCTGTTTGAGACCCTTGATCCTCTTGGTGAGATACTTTTGGGGTCTTTCTAATTGCTGCAGGTGTCGGGTAAGGTACATCCCAAAAGGGCATTGTATTCTATGATGGGCCTGATGAGGGATGAATAAAGGGCACGATTACCTCTCTTGATCTAGATGTATAACCCTTCGTGATGAGGTGGGCTATGTAGAAGGTCTTTCTAACCACTTTGGCAATGTGGTTTTCAAAGGAGAGATTGCTATCAACTTGGGTCCCCAGGTCCCTAATAACTTTCTCTGTACTTAATGGGTTTCCGCCTATGTGGTAATTTGTGGGCACATTGTTTTTGCCAAAGGGTATGACTATACATTTTTTGGCATTTACCTCCCCCTCAAATAAAAAAAAAAAAAAAAAAAAAAAAAAAAATATATATATTTTTAAAATGTAAATTTTTTTTATGATGTTAACTGTATAACCTTGCTTGTAATTTTTTGGCTCAATTTGTGTGTACTCTTTGCATATTGTCACCCTTACTTTCTTGTAATATCGCAAATGTACTTCTTCTTAAACTCTGGAGCTTAACTCCTCGGGCCTCTACTGAAAATGGACATGTATCCAGCTAGACTAGCCCGGTCAACAAATGTAAAATAAAATAAATAAATAAATAAATTTAGCTTTAAACCATGGCGCTGGCACCAGTTATCTGTCTCTGTGAGACATTTTTGAAGGATGTTTATGTCAGCTGGAGAGTTGATTATGGCGCCCAGTTTGCACTCGTCTGCAAACTTGGTGAGCCATAGACCTCCCACGTTTGCCTGTACCTCGGAAATGTATATACCAAACAAAAGTGGTCCCAGGACAGAACCCTGTGGGACGCCACTTGTGACCAGTTTTGAGTCTGACATGGCTCCAGCAACTCTCACTCTGTGGGTTCTGTCTTTGAGCCAGTTTGCGACTCATCTTGTGACATAGGGGTTTATATTTAAGCCGGATAGCATATCTATGATGCCCGAGTGGGGTATTGTGTCAAATGCCTTTGCAAGGTCCAGATAGGCTGTGTGGACTACCTTCCCTTCATCTATGGCTTTGGTGACTGTTTCAAAGAAGTCAACCAGGTTCAAAAGGCAGGATCTGCCCTTGACAAAGCCGAACTGGGTAGGATCTAGTGTCTGTAGGTCCCCAATGTCTTTGTTTGAGCTCCATGATGATCCTCTCCATAGCCTTGCAGACTAAGCTAGTCAGGCTTATGGGGTGATAGTTTCCAGGGTCCGTAGAGGCTCCACCTTTGTGGAGTGGGACCACTGTTGCTGTACGCCATTCTGTGGGCACATATCCTGTAGTGAGGCTGAGATTGTATAGCTGTTTTATTTGAGGGATTAGTTCCTCTTGTAGTTCATGTAGGACACAACCTGGGACGCCATCTGGTCCCATGGAAGCAGTGTTTTTTGCTTTGGAGAGGGCAGCCTTCACCTGAACATCTGAGATGTTTGGGAGGCAGCCCTCTGCCGGGATAGATACTTGCTCTTTTGGGCGGGGGGAGTTTGCACTGAACCTGTCTGCCAGGATATTGGTGATGTTTGTGGGTTCAGTGTATTTTTTGTCGTTTAGAATCAACTCAGAACAAGTCTGGGAGTTGCATCCTAGGTTTCTAACATAACTGAAAAAAACCTTATGATTGTCTTTGGTGTCCTGTGCAATTTTTCTCTCGAAGCTGGCCTTGGAGGATTTTATGAGGGATTGTAATTTTTTGCTAGTACTGATCAGAGATGCCTTCCCTATTAGGGATTTTGCTCTATCATGTAGTAGCTTCCTCCTTCTGTTGTACAGTTTATTTATGGCAGGGATCCACCAGACTGGACGCCTGCCTTTGGATGATTGGGTCTTGGTTTTGTTTGAGATAGCATGATCCATGCATTCCTGGAGATGTCCGTAGAATGCATTTATATAGGATTTTGCAGTTTGGGCTGTAGTTTCCACTGGCCCTGGGGCCTTGAAGGGTTCCACTTCGGTTATGAGAAGTGAGAAGTTCGCTTTTGAGAAGTTTTTCACTGTTGTTTTCTGGGCTGGGGGTGGGGTCAGGATGTGGACATCCAGTGAAATTAATTTATGGTCTGATCTTACCAATGAGGGATATACTTCTGGTGTGGAGCATAGAGTCCCCATGTTGGTAATGATCAGGTCTAGTATGTTGTCCCCTCTTGTGGGAGTGGTGACTAGTTGTTCCATAGCATTTGAGTTTATAATTTCCAGGAATCTTTGGGCTAAGGTGCTAGGGCTTGAGTAGTGCTTCCAGTCAATGTTTGGGTAGTTGAAGTCACCCAGTATAATGGTGTTCGGAGAGATCTTCATTTTCTCCAATGTTTTCAGGAAAGCAGAATGGGATTCCTGACTTTGAGAGGGTGGTCTGTAGGATGCTATAAACTGAAAAGCAGTCTTGCCCACTGTTAGTTGCACATGGATGGACTCCGATACTTCGTGCAATGCCACTAACCTGGAGGTGTGGATATCCTTGATAAATATGGAAACTCCCCCTCCTTTTGTGGTTCGGTCCTGGTTTTCGGGCCGAAAAGCATGATATGAGGTATAGCCTGGTAGTGCTGGGGTGCTCTCTGGAGCCTTGAACCAGGTGTCTGTCACTGCACAGATATCGATGTTCTCCATACTGAGGAGAGCTTCGAGTGCGTGCATCTTGAGGTTAAGACTTCTGGCGTTTAGCAGCATTACCCTTAGTTTCTTGTTCCTTGTGCTGTCTATGGGGGTGGGTTTGACTTTTGAGCCTTGCCTAAAAAAGGCACTATGGGGGTGGCAAGAGCCTTTGCCAATATCTGAAAGCCCAGTGGTGACAGGTGCAAGCCGTCCCTAGTGAAGCAACGTGGCTTGTCGAGCATGTCCTCCCAGGCTGACAGACACTGGATCCCCTTTGAATGACACCACAATTTTAGCCAATTGTTAAAATCGATCATTTTGTCTTTGTACTGTGGCATCATTCTAGGTGAGGGTAAGATGCTGCTCAAGGTCAGGGTCATACCAGCCTGGGCTACATGATCAGAGAGCTCCTCTATGTCTCTTTTCATGTAGTCCAGGGAGGTACGTCTCAGGTCATTCACACCAGCATGTACAATGACTGAGTCATATTTGTATTTGCTTTGGAGTGACCTGAGTGCTTGCGTTATGTGGTGGATCCTAGCGCCATCTTTGTCATCCTACAAAGTGCATATAGGTGTGCATCTGTTTGTTTCTTCTGTCCAGTGATCTGGTGCCTTATCCAGGATTAGCTTTTAACATTTGAGTGACCTAGAATTGGATAAAATAGGTATTAGAAAAGAAATGGAAGTTTTTGTGGGTCAAATGCCCTCCATACTCATGCAGGGACCTGTGCCCCCAGTTCCTCCTATTTATAATCAACTCTATAGTTAGAGCACCTCTAGGGAAAGGAAATTTCCCTCTTTGCATGGACAGACTTTGAAAGATGCTTTTCTGCCAGTCATATTAAGACCATTTTCACACACGCAAGTCCTCATTCTGTTGTGATACTGCCATCTTGGGTTGAACTGTTTCATTTCCAAATAATCCTTAAAAATGCAGACTTAAAGTAATTTTTTTTGTTTAGAAAAGTGGTTGGCCATACTTAGAATTGTATCCATGTCAATGTGAGGACCTCACACAGTAAGTAGATCCACTCTCACTTTGTTTCCGTAAACAATTTGTTGTGTAAAATTATGCTGCATAAATTTGTGCAAAACCTTACTGATATTTTTCTCATATATTATACATTTGCTAGTCTATGCTTTTATCATGTAATATATTGGAATGCTTCTCCATGTAGTACATTACCTCTCAACTGTACAGCTTTTTGCAGTATGCCCAGATTTTTCTCATATATTTATGGTCAGTTCCTCATAAAATTTCTGGTCTTTGGGAAATCATTGAGGACTGAAGTCACTAAATAGTGAAAGACTTTTGAGTTTCACACTTCATATTATTCAGAAACCGCATACTAACACAAATCTGGTTATTCTAGCATCTTTCTAATTTTATAAGAGCAACATTTAAAATCCCATCCTATTAGGCCTTTGTCCCGTTATTTTGAGGTTTGTCCAGATTTCTCGTGCTTAAGAGGTTAAGAAGTATGTTGTGTACCGCTGAGACAGTCATCTTTCAAATGTTTGCAGTTGTATTTTTATACCATCACTTTACACCTTCTGCAGCCTTTGCTGTACCTGTTTATATCTGTCTTGCTCTCTCTTTTTCTTTATATATATATATATATATATATATATATATATATATATATATATATATATACACACACACACACACACATATATATTATATATTTATATATATATATATATATATATATATATATATATATACATACACACACATATATATTTTATATATATATATATATATATATATATATATATATATATATATATATATATATATATATATATACACACACACACACACACACACACACATATATATATATATATATATATATATATATATATATATATAATATAGACATACACACACACACACACACACACACACATATATATATATATATATATATATATATATATATATATATAAAACATTTGATTTACATCACATTTCGTCTGGAAAAAAAAGTTTTGAAATTGATGTAAAACACATTTCATTGAAAATGGCAGAATCCCATTATATTTATTTACTTGTCTACCGCTCTCTCTCCTTTGTTGATCATGTTAATACCATTAGACTAGTAGCCTTTTTGAAAGAAAAATTGTGTAAGGCTATAAAAATCACTACTGGTGTGATTTTTGGATCTTAGGAATAAGAATGCAAGTTAGTGTTGATCAATATTTGTACCTTGCTAATGCTTGCTGTCACTTTTACTGTTCTTTCTCTAGAAGTCTAGAAGTTTGTGTTTGTGCACTAGCAGTGATTTACTCTGTGAGGGGTTTTCTCTTTCATCCACAGTTGCATGTCTGTAGAGTTAGTATATTTAAGTAAGGGCTGGGGGGGATTACCTGCTGCAAAAAAATGAGTTTTGTGGGAGTATTTTGCCATATATGAAGTTCTAGATTTAATGTGATTGGACTAGGTGTGTTTTCGGTTTATGATTTACTGTCTGAGTTTATTAGCCATATATGCATGCCTGAGCGTTTAACATGTTCCCAACACATACCAAGCATACCCTGGCAAACACATGTAACACCACTACTGCCACTGCATTCTCTAATGTCCTGCAGTGATTGTCGGGCAGTATGGTATAAAGCAGTGTATGGGAGGTGCAGATTTCTTTCCTACTAGTCACAGAACATGTACATTTGGGTCTTAGGCTGCTGCTGAATTTGTATTTGTTTAGAAATGTATATGAAAAATTAGAAGAATGGGTAGAAGATATAGTGATTTCATCCCAACTTACATAGGTGATACTCTATTAAAGCAACTGCGTTCATGCATTATCATTTATATTTGCTGGTTGTTTCACAGTCTGAAAGTTGTTATAAAGAATAGGCTAAGGCAATGTCAATGATAATTTGGAAAAGATGGATACATTGAACAGCAGTACTACTGTTTCAGTGGGGTTGATTTAAATCTGTGAGAATATAAATTATTTAATTAGTAACATAGTTAAAATAGTTGTTAAGTATGTTTTGGGTTTGGATGTGATTGTGGGTGTGTGTACGCACATGTTTAGAGGGGGATAGTGTCCCTGCTGTCCCTCTGTTTTTGGGGTACCCTGGCCAGCTGTGCTTTGCTACATTGTTGGTCAGTTTACAATCAATAGTAGTCATCACTGGGAAGAGTGGTTTCAGTGTAATTATTCAGTTCCAAACCCCACTAAATACAAGATGGGTACCTATTATTCCCCACCAAATGCTTGTAATCCTTTTAAGAGGTGCTACGTTTTACTCTAGAATAGAGATGAGTTTTATAAAAGTATTGCTACAGACAAAAGACTAGAGGCAATGTCAATTTTCACTTACTGTGCTCCTCAGGATAATTTATAAAACTGAGTTCATCTGTAGTACTTTAACTGGATTAAGTAAACATTGACTATGTAAAATGGTTTGTTTGCAATAAAAATGGTCATAACTGAAATTCATAGCTTGTTGAAGAGAAAACTAGTTCCAAATGGTCTTTTTCTGCAATGTTTTATACTCACAGTAACCCACCACATGCACATAAAGTTTTGGGAGCCACAGAAAGCAAAGTCGGTCAGTCTGGAGTAACCCGAAAGGTAAGAGGAGTTGTGCTGTCCTAATCCCACAAGGGAGGTTTTATGTGCTGGAGGGACATGCCAGGCACTGTTTTCCCCCTAGGAAGCTGAAGATCATTAGTCGGCAGAAGCAGAAAGCTCTAATTGGAAAAAAGAAAAATGTGTGTGATATTGGGGAAAGACCCGGGCATTCTGCAATTGCTGCAGAAGTAAAACAGCATACTCCTCTTTCTAGGACCACTGAGGAAGGGCCTGAAAGGTGATCAGAGATGCACATTTTGTTAGACAGTTCACAAAACCTTGAACTCTTACGATGTTTGCGCTAAGTTAAAATACAGAATGACCTGTACTGTATTAACTACGGACATAGTCTGAATGCATTATGTGGGAGGAAGGTGCTGGCTGTCGGTTACTATAAAATAGTTAAAATTTGCAATTAAAAATGTATTATTGCATGGAGTCATTGCTAGTTTATCTACAAGAAAGCTACTAGAATTTTGCAAGAGCATATATAGACCAGGCTACAGTGATAGAACCTGTTATGTGCAGTCTTTCCATGAAAAAAACAGCTATTTTCAT
The DNA here is from genome assembly GCF_019279795.1 of Protopterus annectens. Classification (NCBI taxonomy): domain Eukaryota; kingdom Metazoa; phylum Chordata; order Ceratodontiformes; family Protopteridae; genus Protopterus; species Protopterus annectens. Next base: position 1,731,364,137 of record NC_056737.1, read on the forward strand.
ACTTTCTACATTCTGGCATCTTTACAATGTGTTGCTCTTAGTATTTTATTTGAATTACTTTTAAGTCTGCATTGTGTTTTGCTGGTATGAAAAGGTATTGCCTAAATGTTCTTCTATTCTCATGTTGCAGTATTCATAACAGTTGAGATGCAGCTCTGGACATCCAGCCAGTATACAAAGTCTTAAGAGCAGGGCTACATGCTACATTGCTTGTCAAGACCATAAACTGATGTTGGCTATAAAAGTGACGTCTGCACATACCCCCTTCAGAACTTTTCTGATGCAGTGACCTATGGACCTCTGATCGCCAGCTCCAGGAATCCGTTTGTTCGTTGTGTCGGCTGTCCAATACAGATAAGTACCCCTTTGGGTTTTTTATTACCTTCTTTTGCTTTTCAAATGTACATGTCAGCTAGGAAGGGGAAGTGTGCTTGTGGAAGACAAATTCTACACAAGGACATGCATGAAAAGTGTTTATTCTGCTTAGGTGAAGGCCACGACCATATGTCTTGCGATATCTGCAAGTCATTTGTACCTAAAATGCTTTCCAGCTGTCTGGCTACATTAAAGGTTTATTTAGAAAATCAGAGGCTCCAGTGTCTAGCGCTAGACATGGAGGGTGAGGTAGGCACCTCCAACGAGCCACCTTGGTAGAAGGCCAAGAAAGTTAGGCCCGGACATCCGTGCTGCACCTCAGGAGTCCCGTGAGGTTCTCGAGGCAGATGTTAGCTCAGGGTCTCATTGGTCATCTGTTTCACAGCTAGAACTGGGAATCTTGGTGGAAGCCAGTTCAGTGGAAATGCAGAGTATGTTCACTGAGGTAGATCAGTCATCTGTCCATGATGGCAAAGGGGAACCATGGCTCAGGACGTCAGCAGGGACTACTCTACTCCCTCCATCCTCTTAGGCATCGGCCTCTAAGTCAGCACATCCCACTACTCCTCTGAAGAGGAAAAAGAAATTGAAATATAGGCAGCACAAGGAAGCTCAACCAGCTCCTGGATGGGAAGTTTTTTCCCAGAATCTTTTCAGGGGCTTCCAAGCTCTCCCGTTTCAGGTACGTCTTCCAGCCCCTCCTCCTGTACAGGCCATAGAGAATTCTGAAGAGGAAGTCTCTTCCTCTGATGAATCTCTTACCTATTGCTCCCAGATAGAATCACCCAAGGACTTCCTTACCCCTGAGGAAGAGGGTTCCATTAGTTCTGAGTCTCCAGGAGAGGAATTGTCCTTTGGGGATACCATTTCCCTGATGAGAGAACACTTTAAATGGCAGGTCTCAGATGTCTCTGAAACCAAAAAGAGATACTTTGAATTATTGCAGATTTACCAGCCTTCTCCATCTGCAGTCCCTTCTCTGCTCCCAGCCTTTCATGATGCTTTACTGGTGGCATCCCAGATCTTTGACTCTCAGTCCCCAGCCTCAAAACATCCAGATAGATTCTGTAAGGTTCATCTGGATACACATCTCCTATTCAAGAACCCCCCTCCCCCACAGACCCTGCTGTCATTGCAGTGTCAGCAGATAAATCATCCAGACAGCTGCCCTCCACCTCTCTGTTTCCCATTCACAAGGACAGCAAATTTATGGCTAGATTAGGGAAGAAGGTGTGTACTACTTCTACTCTAACCATCAGAGCCCTAAACTATCAAATTCACATGGTTAGGTTTGTTTTAGATACCCTATATAAAGCCTCTGCACTCATTCCAGATGTGCCAGATTCTCCAGCTAAGCCACAACTCCCTTCCCTATGTCTTCCATCACTCAGGTGACCAGGCACTCCATGAAGTGCAGTTATGATGCTGTAGAGGCACCCCCAAATCTGCAGCTTCAGGTTGTGGATGTCCAGACCATATTGCTAGATGCAGCTCTTGGTAATAAGGGTCTTTTCAGTGCAGCTTCAACAGAGCTCCTTAAATCCCTACAGGATAAGGGTAAGGAGATACAAAATCTTAAACATTTGCTAGTCTCTCCTATTCCTAGATATCATAGGAACTACCCTCAAAGGACCTCCTTTGTTAGGAGGCAATCATCTCATTCCAACACCCAACAGGGCAAGGGACGGAGGCAACCTAGGAGATATTCCACTCCTAAACAAACTTCTGCCTTCACCCCAACTCCCTTTCAGAGGCAGGCTGACCAGGACAGAGCTCCTCCATTGTGACTCAAACCCTTTACCTAACTCCACTCCCTTATCCCTCTGCCTAACCCTTTCCCTACACTCCTGGTGGAAAATAACCTCAGAGGCTTGGGTCCTTTCCATCATCCAGAAAAGGATACTTTATGACTTGGGCACTTCCTCCCTTTCAGGAAAAAAAATCAGCTTCATCAGATTTTTCAGGAATAATCACAAATCAGCTTCATCTCTTCCCCCCAATTGTAGAACAGCTTCAAGCTCAGGGCACCATAGAAAGAGTACCTCCAGAAAAAGACAAACAAGGGATTTTACTCCAGGATGTTTTTGGTTCCAAGCAAAGATGCCCCTTAGAGGCCAGTCCTGGATTTGTTTGTATTCTATTCCTTAAGGTGCCTACCTTCAAAATGCTCACCTTGCATCACCTCCTACACCTCATTCTGTACCAAGCCTTCATGGTATCCCTGGATCTGAAGGATGCTTATCTCCATATCCTTATTCACCCCAACTACAGGAAGTTTCTACACTTTTCAGTGGGTTCCTTGCATGTTCAATTTTCTGCATTGCCATTTGTGCTTTCCACAGCCCCAGAGTATTCAGAAAGTGTTTAGCCCCAGTCTTTGTCACCGTTCCCACAAGAGGAGAAAATATACTAGATCTCATCATCACAAACATGGGGACAAAATGCTCCACACCGGAAGTATATCCCTCATTGGTGAGATCAGATCACAAACTTATCTCACTGGAAATCCACATCCCGCCCCCACCCCAAACAAAAAAGACCACAGTGAAGAACTTCTCTAAAGCAAACTTCACACTACTCAAGACTGGTGTGGTATCCTTCAAGGCCCCCGAGCCAGTGGAAACCACAACCCAAGCTGCGGAAGCCCTTACAAATGCCTTCTACGAACACCTCCAGGACTGCATGGATCAGGCAATCCCTAATAAAACCAAGACTCTTTCCACCAAGGGCAAACGTCCAGTCTGGTGGACCCCAGCCATAAATAAACTTTACAATAAGAGGAGAAAGCTGTTACATGATAGAGCAAAATCCATAAAAGAGAAGACACCCTTGATCATTATTAGTAAAAAAATACGAGCACTCATAAAATCATCCAAGGCCAAATTTGAGAGAAAAATTGCAATAGATTCAAAAGACAATCATAAGGTCTTCTTCAGCTATGTTAGAAACCTGGGTGGAAACTCCCAGATATGCGCAGAATTAGTCCAAAATGATACAAAAATCACTGAACCCACAGACATTGCCAACATACTGGCAGACAGGTTCAGTGCAAACTTCACCCCCCCCAAAAGGAGAGATAACTATCCCAGCGGAGTGTAGCCTCCCAGACATCTCAAATGCACAGGTGAAAGCTGCTCCCTCTAAAGCTAAAAACACAGCATCAATGGGACTGGATGGTGTCCCCGGCTGTGTGCTACATGAACTCAACGAGGAACTAAACCCGCATATAAGGCAGCTGTTTAATCTTAGCCTTACCACAGGATACGTGCCCAAGGAGTGGCGTACGGCAACTGTGGTCCCACTCCACAAAGGTGGTACCTCTACGGACCCTGGTAATTACCGCCCCATAAGCTTAACAAGCCTGGTCTGCAAAGCTATGGAGAGGATCATAATGAAACTCATAAACAAAGACATAGGGGACTTGCAGACATTGGACCCGACCCAGTTTGGCTTTGTCAAGGGCAGATCATGCCTTTTGAACTTGGTCGACTTTTCGAAACAGTCACCAAGGCCATTGATGAGGGAAAGGCAGTCCATACAGCCTACCTTGACCTTGCAAAAGCTTTGACACAATACCCCACTCGGGTATTATAGAGAAACTTACCAGCTTAAATGTAAACCCATATGTCACAAGATGGGTTGCAAACTGGCTAAAGGACAGAACCCACAGGGTTAGAGTTGCTGGCGCCATGTCAGACTCCAAGCCGGTCACAAGTGGTGTCCCACAGGGCTCAGTCCTTGGCCCCTGTTGTTCGGCATCTACTTCTCAGAAGTACAGGCAAACATAGGAGGACTATGGCTGACAAAGTTTGCAGATGACTGCAAACTGGGTGCCATAGTGGAAAGTACATCGGACACAGATATCCTTCAGAGGGGTCTCACGGAAACTGATAACTGGTGCCAGAGCCATGGCCTGAAGGTAAATGCCAAAAAATGTATAGTCATACCCTTCGGGAAAAATAAGGTAACCCCAAGCTACCATATAGGTGGCAATCCATTAAGCACAGAAGAGGTCATCAGGAACCTGGGGACCCAGGTTGACAGTGGCCTTTCTTTTGACACTCACATTGCTAAAGTGGTTAGAAAGACCTTCTACATTGCCCACCTGATCATGAAGGGATTCACATCCAGATCAAGTGAGGTCATTGTTCCCCTGTACTCTTCACTTATCAGACCAATGATCGAGTACAATACCCCATTCGGGATGTATCTCACCCGACACCTGCAGCAATTGGAGAGACCCCCAAAAGTTCCTCACCAAAAGGATAAAGGGACTCCAAAATCTGTCATATGCTGCCAGACTGAAGAAACTCCAGCTCTATTCAGTCGCATACCGCCTGCTCAGAGGTGACCTATGCCTGACATACAAGGCCATGTCCAACCTGGAATTAATGGACATGCTCCACCTCAAAAAATCCAAATCTACCAGATCCACTAGAGCAAGTGACTTAAACCTTAGCACGGATATAAATAGGACATGCTGGAGGGATAGATTTGTCACCCAGAGACTCCCTATGCTGTGGAATAAAATCCCGGTCCATGTGAGGCAGAGCACCTCGCTGGCTCTGTTCAAGAGAAATCTTGACCGGTGGATGGGAGATCGTAGGTTTACCCCGGGAATCATCTCTGTGTCACTGCTGGACAGAGGCACAACAAACTAATGGGCACAGTATTTTTTAACATAAGGGGTGGCGTAAGCCACAAAACTTTGGGCTAGGCTTATAAATGCCTTAGGGCAGATAGCCTAGTATAAACCTATGAACCTATGCAGAGTGCATGGCATTCAAATATATCCATACTTAGACAACCTCTTGATACTTCACCAGGATTGCCATACCCTCCACCACCACCTAGGCATGGTATCCAATTCCCATATCAAGCCTAGGGTTCTCTGTGAACCAGATCTCACCTGATGCCCATCCAAGACATGGTTTTCTTGGGATGCAGAATAAATACAGATAAAATGGCAGCTTTTATTCCATGCCCGAAGGTGGAAGCCATCACGCATTACTTCCAATCACTCCTCTCTTTCCAAACCTTAACAGCCAGGGAATTCTTGAGGGTCCTAGGCCATATGACATCCCTGACACCCATGTTATCCTTAGCAAGGCTGCATATGAGAAAATTTCAGTGGGTACTGAGGAGTCGGTGGAACCAACATTCTCATCCCCTGGATACTCTGCTTCCTCTTCTCGAATGCCTGAAAAAAAGAGGTGCAATCGTAGATTACAGCCGTACGCCTCAACCAGGGTTTGTCTTTGCAAATTCCCACACCCTCACAACAAATCTTCACAGATGCTTCAGACCTGGGTTGGGGAGCAGTCCTGCAAACCCACAACAAACAAAACAAAGTTCAGAGAGAGTGGTCCTCCCTCAGACAAAGGGATCACATCAACATCAAGGAGATGAGGGCCCTTCTCTTAGCCTTGCAAACCTTCTATCCCATCGTACTACCAGACAACTTAAAAGTTGTCACAGACAGTATGACTGTCCTGTGGTGTATCAACAAGTAGGGGGACAAGGTCCTATCCCCTCTGCAGCCTGGCAATTCAGAAATGGTTCCTGGCAGCAGACTTGCACACTCACCTGCAATCAATGTACATTCCCTCAGCAGAGAATGTGATGGCAGACACTCAGCAGAACCTCTGCACCCTCCCACGAATGGATACTTCACAGGGAGGTGTTTTTGGATCTCATTCACAAGTGGGTATTCCTCAGGCTGATCTGTTTACCTCCTCCCAGAAGAGACAGATGCCTCTGTTTTCCACAAAAGATCCACATCCACAGGTGTGGAGGGGTGGATGCCTTCTCTTTTCTTGGGTGGGATGTATCTTTATGCCCCCCCCTTCACTCTGTTTCTGAGTCCTTCTGAAGATTCAGAGGGACAAACCAAAAATCCTGCTGGTAACTCCCTTTTGGCCAAGACAGCATTGGCTTTCCCTTCATCTACTAGCCAAGGGCAGCTACCACAAGTCACCCCACTGATTTGACCTACTCACACAAGACAGAAGCCAGGAAACCTAGTACCAGGAGAAATTATGTGGCAAAATGGAAAAAATTCTCCAGGTGGTGTAAGAAGAAAAAACAGGACCCCTTTCTTATTCCTGTATGTATGGTCCTTTCTTACTTGTGTTAACTGCTTCATTCAGGGCTGACCTACTCTTCTGTGAAGGTACACTTAGGTTCATAGGTTCATACTAGGCTATCTGCCCTATGGCATTTATAAGCCTAGCCAGGGTGTGTTTGGCTTTCGCCACCCATTTTAAAATAATTTTGCTATGCCCTTTTTCGGGGTTAGTATACTGTGCCTCTGTCTAACAGTGACACAGAAGTGATACCCAGAGTAAACCTACGATCTCCCATCCACTCTTCAAGATTCCTCTTGAAGAGAGTCAATGAGGGACTCTGCCTAACCTGGACTGGGATTTTATTCCAGAGTGAAGGGAGCCACTGTGTTATGAATCTGTCCCTCCAGCATGTCCTATTTATTTCAGTGATGAGGTTCAAGTCTCTCGAGCACATAGCTTGATGGGATTTGGATTTTCTGAGATGCAGCATGTCCATTAATTCCGGTTTGGACATGGCTTTATACGTCAGGCACAGATCGCCTCTGAGCAGGCGGTATGCCACTGAGTAGAGCTGGAGTTTCTTTAACCGGGCAGCACATGGCATCTGTTTGAGCCCTTTGATCCTCTTGGTGAGGTACTTTGGGGTCTTTCCAGTTGCTGCAGGTGTCTGGTAAGGTACATCCCAAAAGGGGCATTGTACTCAATTATGAGCCTGATGAGGGATGAGTAAAGAGGCACGATGACCTCCCCTGATCTAGATGTGAATCCCTTCATGATTAGGTGGGCTATATAAAATGTTTTTCTAACCACTTTGGCCACGTGGTTGTCAAATGAGAGATTGCTATCAACTTGGGTCCCCAGGTCCCTAATTACTTCTTCTGTTCTTAATGGATTACCACCTATGTGGTAATTTGTGGGCACTTTGTTTTTGCCAAAGGGGATGACTATACACTTTTTAGCATTTAGCTTGAGGCCATGGCTCTGGCACCAGTTGTCTGTTTCTAGGAGGCCCTTTTGGAGGATGCTTGTGTCAGCTGGAGTGTCGATTATGGCACCCAGTTTGCAGTCATCTGCAAACTTGGTCAGCCACAGTCCTTCCGTGTTGGCCTGTACCTCCGAGAAATATATACCGAACAAGAGAGGTCCCAGGACTGAGCCTTGTGGGACGCCACTTGTAACTGGTTTGGAGTCTGACATGGCTCCAGCAATCCTAACCATGTGGGTTCTGTCCTTGAGCCAGTTTGCAACCCATCTAGTGACATAGGGGTTTATATTTAAGCTGGTGAGCTTATCTATAATGCCCGAGTGGGGTATCGTATCGAAGGCTTATGCGAGGTCCAGGTAGGCTGTGTGGACCACCTTCCCCTCGTCAATAGCCTTAGTGACTGTTTCAAAGAAATCATCCCGGTTTAAGAGGCAGGATCTGCCTTTAACAAAGTCAAACTGGGTAGGATCCAGTGTCTGTAGGTCCCCAATATCTTTATTTATGAGGTCCATGATGATCTTTTCCATAGCTATTGAGGCACCACCTTTGTGGAGAGGGACCACTGTTGCTGTACGCCACTCTTTGGGTACATATCCTGTAGTAAGGCTGAGATTGAACAGTAGTTTTATGTTTGGGTTTAGCTCTTCTTGGAGTTCATGTAGGACGCAGCCCGGGACACAGTCTGGTCCCATTGATGCTGTGTTTTTTGCTTTGGAGAGGGCAGCTCTTACCTGAGCATCTGAGATGTCAGGGGGGCCGCACTCTGCTGGGATAGATATTTGCCCTTTTGGTGGGAGGGGGTTTGCGCTGAACCTGTCAGCTAGGATGTTGGCAATGTCTGTGGGTTCGGTGTATTTTTTGTCATTTTGGACTAATTCTGAGCATATCTGGGAATTCCCAACCAGGTTCCTAACATAACTAAAGAAAGCCTTGTGATTATCCTTAGTGTTCTGTGCAATTTTTCTCTCTAAGCTGCCTTAGACGATTTTATGAGTGCCCGTAGGTTTTTGCTAATACTGATCAGAGATGCCTTCCCTTTTTGGGATTTTGCTCTATCATGTAGTAGCTTCCTCCTTCTATTGTATAGTTTGTTTATGGCTGGGGTCCACCAGACAGGACGTCTGCCTTTGGAAGATTGGAACTTGGTTTTTTGGGATTGCATGATCCATGCATTCCTGAAGGTGTTCATAGAATGCGTTTATAAAGGATTCTGCGGTCTGGGCCATATTTTCCACAGGCCCAGGGGCTTTGAAGGATTCCACCTCGGTTTTGAGGAGTGTGAAATTTGCATTAGAGAAGGTTTTCACTGTGGTTTTCAGGGCAGGGGGTGGAGTCGGGATGTGAATATCCAGTGAGATTAGTTTATGGTCTGATCTTACCAATGAGAGGGATACACTTCTGGTCTGGAGCATAGAGTCCCCATGTTGGTGATGATCAGGTCCGGTATGTTTCCCCTCTTGTGGGAGTGGTAGCAAGTTGTTCCATAGCATTTGAGTTTATAAATTCTAGGAACCTTTGGGCTAGGGTGTTGGAGCTAGAGTAATGCTCCCAGTCTATGTTTGGGTAGTTGAAGTCGCCCAATATAATGGTGTTTGGAGAGACCTTCATATTTTCCAGTGTTCTCAGGAAGGCCGAGTGGGGTTCCTGGGTTTGGGAGGGTGGTCTGTAACAGGCTATAAACTGGAAGGCAGTTTTACCCACTGTTAGTTGCACATGGATAGTCTCTGATGCTTTGTGCTGTGCCACCAACCTGGAGGTGTGGGTATCTTTGACGAATATTGATACTCCCCCTCCTTTTGTGGTTTGGTCCAAGTTTATGGGCCAAAAAGCATGGTATGAGGTATAACCTGGTAGTGCTGGGGTGCTCTCGGGAGCCTTGAACCAGGTTTCTGTTGCTGCACAGATATCGATTTTCTCCATGCTAAGGAGAGTTTCGAGTGCATGCATCTTGAGGTTTAGACTTCTGGCGTTGAGTAGCATTACTCTTTGTTTCTTATTCCTTGTGATGCCTATAGAGGTGGGTTTGTCTTTTGAGCCTTGCCTAAAAAAGGCACTATGGGGGTAGCAAGAGCGTTTGCCAATATCCAAAAGTCCATGGGTGACAGGTGCAAGCCGTACCTAGTGAAGCATTGTGGCTTGTCGAGCATGTCATCCCAGGCTGACAGGCATTGGATCCCCTTTGAATGACACCAATGCTTAAGCCAATTGTTGAAATTGATCATCTTGTCTTCATATTGTGGCATCATTCTTGGTGAGGGTAAGATGCTACTCAAGGTCAGGGTCATACTGGCCTAGGCTACGTGCTCAGAGAGCTCCTCTGTCTCTTCATGTAGTCCAGGGAGGTACGTCTCCGGTTATTCACACCAGCATGGACAATGACTGAGTCATATTTGTACTTGCCTTGGAGTGACCTGAGTGCTTGTGTTATGTGGCGGATCCTAGCGCCCGACAGGCAGCTCACCGTGACCTTCTCCTTGTTCAGCCTGGTGAGCGGGACGTCAGTGTGCCTGACAATAGAGTCACCTATTACAAGTTTATCAGGTGTGTTGCTTAGCCTTAAGGGCTGTGACTGTTTAGCACACTGGCTTTGTGAGCTATGTGTTGTACGTGTTTTGTTTTGGGGTAGTGGTTGCTTGGGTGTCTGCTTTGGAGGTCTCTGCTGCTTAGACAGATTTTTATTTAGAGCCTCCCGAGTATGTTTTTGTGTGTTTATGTGTTTGGTTTGCTGTCGTGGTAGGTCTCTGTGAGACTGGAATTGTAGTGAGTGTGGTTTCCTTCTCCTGACTGGTTACGCCAGTACTGAGTTGAGAGAGCTTCGCCTCTAGTATGGCTATATGGTTGCATCTCTCACATGTGTTGGAATTTGTTGGGAGGAGGAGAGGGTTGTCTGTGTACATGAGGCAATTGTAACATTGCCTCAAGATTCCCAGATTCACCAGCTGGACCGGAGAGGAGATTGACAACTGACCTTTGGACATGCTAGAATAGTATTGGGAATTCCTTTATAATTGAAAAAAAAGGGCTAATGGGGAACAAGGTACTCAAGGGGAGTTTGTGAGGGTGTAGTGCTTTTAATTTTTTAGTGCTGACTTATATAATTGCTTTAGTGGGCAAGTGCCAGGTAACTTAAATGCAGTGTGTTACAGGTAACTTCAATGCAAAAATGACAAACAGTAACTTTCTTTCAAGTGAAACAAGGAAATAAGTACAGTAAGCAATGCAGATATCACTAGGAAGCGCTGAAAAGCCGCGTTTTAGGTGGAATTAGCGTTTCAGGGAAATAACAAGCAAACAAACAAGCAGCATACAAACAAAGCTAGATTCAGCAGGCCTGGATCTAGTCTATGCTACAGCAAACAAGGTGTACCAATTTCAGTAAAAAACAGTTCAAATATGCAGGCACTATAAGCCTTTAACCAGAAATTCCCAGCTCAGAAGGGCAGAGTCCAGCCTCTCCTACAACAAGAGTGCAGAACACGAACCTTCTTAATGTAAAATAACTGGCCTGAAGCCCAAGTGCTTAAACCAGAACTAATATACTTTTAGAATAACAGACACCGAGCCCTCAATCATCAGTTCCCAACTTAGAAGGATGTAAGCTACCTGTCCTGCCACCACAGTGCAGACCACAAACCTTCCTAATGTAAAACAACTGGTCTGAAGCCCAAGTGCTTAATCCAAAAGACTTAGAATGATAGCTACACTTTAATCAAGTTACTACCAAGCAGTAATAAATACAATTGAATACTTTAAAGAATGCCTGGATTAGTGCTCAAGTTACACAAACAAAGCTAGATTCAGCACGCCTGGATCTAGTCTATGCTACAGCAAACAAGATGTACCAATTTCAGTAAGAAGCAGTTCAAATATGCAGGCACTATAAGCCTTTAACCAGAAATTCCCAGCTCAGAAGGGCAGAGTCCAGCCTCTCCTCCCACAAGAGTGCAGACCACGAACCCTTCTAATGTAAAATAACTGGCCTGAAGCCCAAGTGCTTAAACCAGAATTAATGCACTTTTAGGATAACAGACACTGAGCCCTCAATCAGCAGTTCCCAACTTAGAAGGATGTAAGCTACTTGTTCTGCCACCACAGTGCAGACCACAAACCTTCTTAATGTAAAACAACTGGTCTAAAGCCCAAGTGCTTAAACTAAAAGGCTTAGAATGAGATACACCAAGCAGTAATAAATACAATTGAGTATTTTTAAGATGACGCAAAAGCAAAATAAAGTAGGAAGAAACACAAATACAGTAAATGCAGATAATTTTTTTTTTTCAGAAAAGTAGCAAAAACAGTAGTAAAAACAATTCACATGCAGTGTAAGCTGGCACACTTGAGTATGTAGCAATATTAGTCCACACACAGTTTGAAAAAAATGTAATTAAATTAAAAAGGACTAAAAGCAAGTGCAGAAAGAGTTTATTAGGTAGAATGCGGTAAAGAGATGGGATTGGGGGAGTGTCCTAGATCAAATCTACAGTGGGGCGGGCACTGCAAAAGCCACCAAATTTAAACTACAACCAAGAACAGTGAGGGGGGTGGGGAAACCAGTTTCAACAGAGATGTGAGGAATCAGAGTGCAAATTATAAAACCAAAAAAAATATACTGATCTCTGTATATTTGCAGAACAGTAAGACTACAGATATCATTACCCCTTATAATAATCTAAATTCCCTACGCTCTTCTAGCAAACTACGTGCTAGCATAAGTAAGTCCAATAACTTGTCAGGCGACAGCCTATTCTCCAATACTGCTGGGAAACACTGGAACCTTCTACCTACCGACCTAACACTACTACCTTCACTGTCACTCTTTAAGCAAAAACTAAAAAGTCACCAAAAATCACTCTGGTTATGCCCCTGCACTAACCCAGATTAATCTACTACCTATCCTATTTTTATCTTCTTACTGCCTATGGATAAATAATCATACTCTACATACCCCTCTGTATGCTAAAATCTGGTCATTGTAAAACTTATATAACCACAAGCATTTATGTTAACTACAATGAACTGTAGTGTATCTTCACGTATCATACGATTACATGACTGATGTATGACTTTATACTCACCTTAGTATTGTACTTTTTAATAACCTTCTTCTTTATTTCAAATACTTATTATTTTATTTGTTATACAATTGGATATTTCATTTTGTGCTATGCTGGAGCTTTTCTCCCCGGGCCTCTACTGAAAATGGAAATATATCCAGTTGGACTAGCCCGGTCAACAAATGTAAAATGTAAATAAATGTAAAAAATGTAAATCTAAGCAACAATTTAGCTCTATAATAAAGAATAATACAGAAAAATATACTCAGCTCTATATATTTTCAGATAGTCTTGTAAGGCTGTCTCTCAACACACAGGTTCCACTTTAAAATGTTAAAAGAGGCAAAAGCAAAATAAGGTAATAAAGTAGGAAGAAACACAAATACAGTAAGGCAGATGAAGTGCAAAATTTTTTTTTTTTTTTTTTTTTTTTTTTTTGAGATGGAGGAAACAGAGCAGATTAAGATATTATAGGGGAATGCCCTTCCCAAGTGCTCCCCCTGTACACTGCAGAGGAGATGGGACTGGTAAGAGTATCCAAAATCAAAATATGATCTCACTGTACTCAGTTGAGTGAGCGAATGAGATGGGTCCAGGAGGAGTGTGCAAAAAGAGATATACAGCAGGGGCGGGCAGTTCCAAAGCCACCCAAGATTAACACCACAACAAGAAACAGGGAGGGGGGTGGAGAACTACTGCAGAGATTCAGAGACACACACAATATTTACTGAATGCAAGACACACAATATTTACTCACTCAAATCTTAAATAAGTGCAGAAAATATACTTAAATCAGAGTATGTCCAGTTGATGTATGCAGAGAAGTCTCAGTAGCCGGCAACTCGATTTAAAATGAAACTTGTCAGCCATTTACGCCCGTCTCCCTTTGGTTCCTCCCTTGGCATCCAGATTAGAGGTAAAACTATTCTTAAGAGGGGTCCTCCATATCAGACCCCCCTCAAAAACTGATACTGCCTTCATGGGACCTTAATTTTGTCCTTGAAAAACTCACTACCTCCTTTTTAACCAGCTCACTCAGCATCACTGAAACTATGTACTTGGAAAACAGTACTGCTGATAGCCCTCACATCTGCCCAGAGGGTCTCAGAAATCCAGGTCTTGATGGCTAACCCCCCCCCCCCCCCGCCCCTTACCTCATCTTTCATAAAGGCAGGGTCTCCCTCAGGACTAACCACTTATTCATGCCTAAAGTTGTTAATGAGAGCTGTTCTTGAATAAAGCCATTAACCTCCCTGTTTTTTTTTTACCTCAACCTCAAAATCCATCTGAAAGACACCTACATTCCTTAGGTGTTCATAGACAGCGTAGGTATTACGTGGACAAGACCAAATCCATTAGAAAGTCTGACCAGCTGTTCATTTGTTTTCACCCAAGGGCCCTGGAGAAGGCATTTTCAAAACAGACTATATTCCTTTCATGGAAAGGTTTATCTACCAATGTGAGAGTGCATTCTACTAGGGCAGCTGCCTCTTCAGCAGCCTTTTCAGGGGGGTGGGCCACCATTCCATACTGGAAGCGGCCACCTGGTCCTCAGTCCCTACCTTTACCAAGCACTACAAGCTAAATGTGGTCTCCAGAGCCAGATGTGGGTTTTCTAGGTCTATTCTACAGGGTCTCATAGACCAGGCCCCTCTACCTTCCTCCCAGGTTCATACCCAAAGCTTTAGTACTCTCCCTACTGTTATGAATACTGCAACAGGAGAATAGAAGGACATAGAATAGTTGTATAAGAACTTACCATAACCTTAGAGGTCCTTCTCTTCCATGTTACAGTATTCAGTCCCTGCTCTAGCCCCCTGTTGCTTTGTATTGTCCATCTGGAGTGTCTTTCTCTTCCTTCTCCACATCCAAACACACATACACTTATTGGGTTCCTTTAGCCTGGTAGCATTTTTGAGTCTGAAAAGCGTCCCTTTCCTGCTCCTCAGGGGTACTACTGTTTGCGGCAGTGATTTCTGAAGGGGGTACATGCAGACATCACTTTTATAGCCAACGTCAGTTTATGGCCTTGACAAGCAATGTAGCATGTATCCCTGCTCCTAAGACTTTGGTATACTGGCTGGATGTCCGGTGCTGCAGACAACAACCTCCCAACTGTTATGAATGCTGCAACATGGAAGAGAGGGACATCTAAGGTTATGGTAAGTTCTTACACAACTATTCTTATGGGTGTCATGAAAGAAAAAAAATGTATGTTAAAACGTCATTTGATTTTGAAAGTTGAACTATGTGATAATTTAAAATGAGGAATGAGATGGTGTCCCATATACTTGCGAGAGGTGTTGAGCATCAGCTTCAAATCAGTGTTTAAAACCATGTTTTATTGCAAATGTCATTATTTTTTTTTTGGGGGGGGGGGGACTGCTTCAGTTTAGAAAGCATTAAGCTTTTAATGTCTCACATGTGTATATCCCTTTTAGCATTTAAAATATATTTTAATGGATTGCTTACTAAATGAACGAATTCTGCTGCAGATATATTTTGCTGTTTGATGTATTTAATGCCAGTGGGTACTGTGCACTTTTTCCTGCTCATAATTGAATGCCGTGGCTTCCAAATAAACTTTCATAATAGGAAAACAGATTTTCAGCTAGAGATTGAAAAGTACAGTGATTGTTTTAAACCACGAAGAAGTGGCTGATGTATGTTTCTGTAAGCTTGTATGATTATATAAATTATGCAGTAAGCATTCTGACTGAAATGTAGAAATACTCGTGTGTGCAATTAGTACTAATTAAGTGGTCCATGGTTTTAATTCTGCAGTTTGATTTCAGTTTATCACAAAGAAATAACATGAGCATATCTTTGTTGGTATGATGCATTGTAAATATACATTTTGTACAAATTTAAATGAACAGCTGATCAGTCTCTTGCAAATAGCAAGTGCATTACAATGAATACAGATACAATAGATCCTCCTGTGGATAAAGCAGTGGTCAGCATTTAACAGGAAGGTTCTACCCTGGCGAAATGTGCAGGGCACATCTGCTTCTTCTTATGTAAAGCACATTAACTGTGATCCACCACCTTTAGCTATGTCATGTTTCACAAAACTCATAAGGAAGGAGTATGAATTAATTTTGTCTTATCTTGTTCAGTGAATTGCCTGAATCTGTTACCATTTGCTTTTACATTGAAACAATCTATTTTTTTTTCAGTTTCAAAGTTAAATTCTGTTTGAGTGCCAAAGCAGTAGGAAAGCTGTCCAGTACTTTCAGTAAGTTATTTTTTTCTCATAAACCTCAACATTGTAGTACAGAAGAAACATGTCCAATTTTTGCGTGCGGCTTTACAGTAAAAAGTGTAACCTTCCTAGTCACATTTGTTTGCAAATCATTATTAATTTTAAACACACATTTATTTATTTATTTTTCCAACTTATATTTTATTGCATTTTCAGATTTAAATGTTAACAGCGACAAAAAAAAAAAAAGACATTTATTTTTTATACAAATGTTTCTGCTTTTTTCTGGGACTGGTAAATGAGTTTAACCCTTTTTAGCCTTTTCACAAGTTCTTTTCCACAATGTTGCTGTCATTGGTAGAAAGGTATCAGCACGCAGTAAATCACTGCTTGGTTTCTGAAATTCTGAGTTGCTGAAGTGTGAGTCAGTATCACGTAAATCTCTAAATCTCTTAAAGGAGGTCACTTTTTTTGATCAAGTTTTCTCTCCTTGTTTCTTTATGACTGTGCACCCATCTACTCTGATTCCTTTGTAAATGTACATTGGGTGTGTTAACTTTGTATGCCGTCTTCCTTTTATTACTAGCCTGTTATAAGTGATTTTTTTTTCATTTACTATTCTGTGTCCTTTTCTTCCAGTTGGCTGTTGAAAATCAGTATTTCCATGAGATGACCAGCCCATTCATTCCTTGTTTGTGAGAGACTATCAAGGGAGGCAGTCCTCCAGGCAACAATCAAGGCTTTCTTCTGCTGGCCACAACTCATACCCTGACTGCTACTATGCATGTGCTTTAAGAGGCAGGGGCTTCCTCTGTCGATGTGCATGATCCTGCACATGCCTCATGAAGGTTACCATGTGGATGTGGCTTGGTGGGGCCAAGTTCCTGGCTAGTGCAGTGCATATTGCCTACCTCTTAGTATGCTAGGTCCTAGCCATCACTTTCCGCTGGAGATGGCTGAGCCAACATTGGCTGTCCTCTCATGCCCATCTTTCCTGTCTCCTGTAGCACTCAGCCAGTTGATCCCATGTTTTCTAAATTACATAGGACTTTATCCCTCTGTGCAACAGAACCACTGACACAGACCCGAAATGTGCCTATATACTAAGTCCAAGATTGTCACTTATCTGAGTATTCCTTTTTTACCAAGATATGATGATCTCCAAGCTGATTATATAGAAGTTTTGGAGGTGCAGGTGGGCTTGCCCCCTGCACAAAAGAAGTTTAAAGGAGGAGAGTGACGTTTGATATTTGCTCTTGTCCTTCCTGTATTTTCAGTATCACAGCAGTCGCTAATGGTAATTGTCAAGATTTCAACAGGAAGCCAATACAACTACCTCTGAAGGCACTTCATTTCAGAGAATACGTTCTTAACCATTTTCACAGATGTTTGAGTGATCTGCTTAGTGCAGTTAAGCAGTCTGTGACAGAATGAGCAAATACTGAAAAAAGTGTTAGCAAAATTTCAGTCTCGTTAACTTTTTGACATGAGATCTTTCAGCACTGAAAAGAGAATATCATTGCAAAGTTTAATTTTTTTTTTTTTTTTTTTTTTTTGTAATGGTCTTACCAAGAATAGAAAGTGGATTAACTGAAATTGCCAACAGTCTGCTTTGAGGTTCTTTTATAATAGTGTGTATGGAAAATGTTTAACAATAATATATATATGCATGTATACATATATGAAACTGTCATCTCACATCGAGCTCCACATGATTGATTCAGTTTACTTGAAGCCTAATCTTATGATTCATGTGTCTTCCTACTTAGCATAGTGGTACCCCTACCTGACCCATGGGAGATCAGGGTTCAATTCCCTGATGGGGAGCAAGTGGCATTTTTTTTTTTGTGTTCCAGAGATTTCCCATCCTCTGGAATAGACTTCCTGTTCACATGAAACACAGCCCTTCCCTGACCAACTTCAAGCTCAATCTAGACCAATGGATGGAAAATCACAAATTCACTCCTGGGTGACAGTTATGTTCCTTATGGACAGAGGCAGTCTGTAAAAATTGTCAAAACCTCACTTGCTGACCCTTGTTATCTTTCCCCTAGGGATAGAAAATTGGGTGAAATCTGGGTAAAACTGGCTAGGCTTGTAAGGGCTCTTGAGCTGTTAGCATTTGAATCTTCTGTGAACTTATTATTTTGATTTACAGTATTATGGCACTATATAGAGGAAGGCATACATAAAGATGGGATGGCAGAGCTTTGTATGCCTTTTTGCTGTCACTTGATTACTGTCAGCACACTCTTGCTTTGCTTTCCAACAGCTGAGGTTTGATTGATGATGCATAGAAATGAAATGTAATGGTTGACTGTCCCCTTTTTTATTTGAGATTAGAGTGAAATCACTGCTGTTCAGCGCAGTATTATGACTCAAGGAGTAAGGAAGATCCATGTATCCTGCTAGGCTAATTGTTAAGATTATTACTTAAAACAAGTGCCTTGACTCTGATGACCCATATAATGTATCACCATGTAAATAATTCTAGTGCATAAACCTTTTTATTTAGTTCCTGTCGTGGAATTTGACTGATGTTTTTCTTTTTTTCTTTCTTCTTCCCTCTGATTAAATTATCTTTGTAATGGGCAGACTTCCAAGTAGATTTACAGTTGGACAGACTCAAACAGAAAGGTGCTATCAAAAGAGCCTTGTTCATTCACAGCCAGCTGCCTGTACATGCCAAGAACATGACTGTAACTAACTGGGGGTCAATGGTCTGCGAGGAGCTTGTTGCCTATTTAAAGGTAAGAAGGTGTTGTATAGCTGCACAGTGGTTGGTTTCTGATGACATACCTGTTGAATTCCTTAGTCTACTTTTGTTATTTCTAAAACAATATAAACTGTTATGTGGAAGCTTAATTCTGGTCTAGTGAAAAATGAATATTTTTAGTATTACATTTTATTAATAGAACTAATGTAATACTTAATCATTAGTTCTCTGTATTATAACTCACTGATAATCAGTAAGATATATAGAGTTAGTTAAGTAACATGTAATTTCCTGCAATCTATTTAGTATGTATTGAGCGTGGCATGTCCAACTGAGATGCTATTTTTTTATGTGCAAAGTACCTAAAAGCATATATACCAAAGCACTTTGTACTCTTGTGTTCCATTGTCTGGTGCTCAGTATTTTATTATGTATCAAAGTAACAGAAGTTATATCTCTGAATATGGTGTTGCCAAAATCAAAATGCTGAAATGAAAAGCATTGCAGCCCTTTCATAGTGAAAACTATTTTAATGAAAGCAAAACAGCTTTCATCATGACTACAAAAAAAAAATTATGTGGGAGGCAAAATCAGCTATACCACCATGCAGAAGGTTGTGCCCCAAATATAATAATTGGCTTGAAGATCACTGTACAACCCCCTTTGCAAATACCATCAGTGAGATGCACAGCAGTTTAAATTTTGCTGAACTTTCTCTAAACTGAATTCAGTGACTGAGATCTCACTTAGTAGTAGTTTTGTTACTGCACATGCGAAGAAAGCAAGTTCATATGTCAACATTTTGGAAATGCAGTCTGTTTCTTAGTGTTTTCTCTGCTTAAAAGTGTTTAGTGAAAATGTGTAACAGTGCTGAATGGAACATTTTGCTTCTGTGATTCTGAATGTGTCAGTGAATCTAACTTTGAAGGGCCCAGTACAGTAACTAAAAATTATTTTTATTTATATCTACAATTCACTTAAGTATGACTCAACACTCTCACCGACTTTTCTCATCTTTTCTATAAGCATTCCTCTGCTAACTACCATCTACAATGTCACCTCCTACTCTACCTATAAACTTCCCCCTCCTTCTCCCCTCCTAACTCTCTTCCCCTCCCCCATCCTCTCCCCATCGCTCATCACTATCACAACATATCCCCATCTCTTGTTCAACCTAACCCACTTCACTTTTATAAACTAAAACTCCTTAAATCCTCATTAAAGCCCCATACACCAAAAGTGAGATTATTCTTCCTACCTTCTATTAGTCGTACATTAAAAGTCCTATTCTTTCCCTTCCCTAATTGGATGGCACTAGCAGGAGATATTCACCCCAACCCCGGACCCAAAACCTCTACCACCCCTGCTTTCTCTACCTCTCCAAATAACACCACCCACAAATTCCTCAAGCTGTTCACCATCAATATCCAGAGTCTACAAAACAAAATAACTCTCTTCCTTGCTTGGCTAAACCAAACTCTGCCTGATATAGTAGCTGTCTCAGAGACATGGCTTAAACCCCACATTACAGACTCTGAGATTGTAGCCCCTGGCTTTAAGGCACTCCGATATGACCGCTTAAACAAAAAAGGAGGTGGAAGTAGCCTTAATCTATAACAGCCTACTGAATCTCTGTCCATACCAAAACCCTATTCCACAGTTTAACAACACTGAACTAGTTATAGGAACTCTCAAAATGAATAATTACAAAAGTATATGTGTTATTGTCATCTATATCCCACCTAGAAATAATATTACTACTCTAGAAAACATCCTTTTATGGGCTTAAACTAACTTCAAACTCGAAACTTATATACTAGGTGACGTGAACATTGACTGGAATAGAATCAATAACAATAATCCCTCACTCTCAATTAATCTATTCAATTTCACGCAACTAACAAACGGCATTACCAGACCTAATAGAAACAACTCCCCAGGATCCACTCTAGACTGGATCTTAGTCTCACACCCTAATAAGATCACTCACTCTGGCTTTTTACCAGACACCATGAGTGACCATCTCCTTGCCTTTATCCACCGAGCCACCCACTCCTCCCCTTACCAACACCAATATATCCACACCCGTAATCTTACAAACTTCAATCCTTCCATATTCTCAGAAACACTTTAACAAATTGGGACAAACTAAAAACTCTTACTCTTGACCAAGCCTTAGATTTCTTCAACACCACCTTCCTTGGCATCCTTAACTCCCAAGCTCCCACTAGAACTAAGTGAATAAAACCGAATTCTGCCCCGTGGCTAACAAAAGACACTAAAGCACTTATGCTACAAAGAGACAAGTGCTGGAGACTTTACAATAAAAATAAACTTCCTGCTACCCTTCTCAAATATAAACAACTCCGCAATCTTGCCAAAAAGCTTGTTACTAAAGATAAAAAATGTTATTACATTAAACTACAGTCTATCCACTCCAAAAACCCTAAACAATTCTGGAACTCTATTAACTCTCTTCTGCACCCAGGTGCGAAATCCAACCCCTGTCCTGACAACAATAAATCTGACACAGAAATTGCTTCCCTTTTTAACTCCTCCTTTACCAACTCTATAGCTGACCTCACTAAGACCTTCCCCAACCATATCTCTTCCCCGCCTCTCAATCCTCCTTCCTCTTCCCACCCCCCCGATCTTTCTTCCCACCCCCCCCCCATCTTTCCTCAAACCCCTCCTCTCCCAATCATCCCTCCTCTTTTTCGCTAAAACCTGTCTCAACCTCCTTCATCAAATCCCTCCTCTCCAAACGTAAATCTTGCTCTAATGCCCCCGACAACATTCCCTCTCTCTTTCTAAAGCTAGCCGCAGACGGTATCGCCATCCCTATCAGCATTTTCATCACTCGATCCATACAGGAATCTTACGTCCCCAAATTATGGCACGCCGCCTTTATCCTGCCCCTCCACAAAGGAGGCAAAAATAACAGTATCTCTAACTTCCGACCTGTAGCCATTCTCTCCCCTATTTCAAAACTCCTTGAAAAATGCGTCCAACAGCAACTCATGCCTTTCCTCATCAACTCCTCTCCCACACCCAACATGGCTTCCGCCCCGGCCATAGTACAGTAACTGCTCTTCTCTCATTCTTAGACATAGTAAGTCATGCTCGTGACTCTGGAGAATTTGTATCCACTACCCTTCTGGATCTATTTAAAGCATTTGACGCTATCTCCCATACCCACCTTCTGAATCACCTTTCTAACCTCAATCCCTCACCTGGTTCCATAGTTATCTCTCTGACAGATCTCAGGCTGTTAAATGGCAATCTGGTACCTCAACCTTTCTACCTACCCCAACCAGGGTTCCCCAGGGATCCATTCTTGGACCACTGCTCTTTAATGTATTTATCAACGATTTTCATACTGCGATTCCAAACACCAAAATAGTGCAATATGCAGACGACTCCACCCTAGTCTGCTCTGCTCCCAGCCTCCCCAAGCTTCAGGCAAAAACCCAGTTGGCCTTTTCCACCACTGAGAATTGGATGCCCCAAAACCATCTCTCCCTTAATGCCAACAAATCCAAAATTCTTCTATTCTCCCACTCAAGATATCTCCAAATTGATAAACAATCCTTCAATATCATCAGCCAGGCCAACTCCACTGTAGAAGTCTCATCCTCTGCCAAACTACTCGGAGTTACCATTGATGAACACCTAACATTCAATACGCATGTCCAACTAAACATTAAAAAAACTCACAAGAAGCTTGGCATGCTATATAGAAATGCCCATTTTCTCTCTCTGTCCACAAGGCAAACTTTTGCCTCCACCTACTTACTACCATCACTACTATACGGTGCCCCGCTTCTAGCCAATCTGTCTAACTCCATCTCCTCAAAATTAGAAATCTGCTACAACAAAATCGCTAAATTCGCTACTAAATCTTAATACTCCTCTCATCACTGCACCTCTCTTCATATTCTAAATTGGCTAGAGCTTCATAATTATCATGACTACCTTCAACTGATCACAGCCCACAAACTAATCTTTAAACCCATTGCATGCCGTGCTCTAACAAACATATTACCCTCCTACACCCCACTTAGACCCCTTAGATCTGCCCAACAAAACCTACTCTGGGTATATAAACCTAAACGTCCCCACGGCCAGCTTCTCCTTTCTCACTCACTTGCCAAAAAATGGAACTCTCTTTCATCCCTGCTAAGAATCACCTCAAACTCTGAACTCTTCTAATCCCAGCTCCATTCCCACCTCGCTCAGGCCCGAAAATGCAATTGTACTTTTCCTACCTAATTCCCTTAACTTCTACACTTATCTGTTCTCCCTTCTGTACCTTTACTCTTGCTGTTCCCTCTTCTGATGACCCTATTGCGTCAATCGCATTATAAATCTAAATCCGTGAACAGCTTCCTGTAATTAATGCTTACACTTTCCAACCCTAATCTCTGCTGCTCGCTCTCCTTGCTAATAGCTCTTCCACTTCGTATGCTTGCTATGTAATGCCCTTCTCTCTCAAATCTTATGTTTTCTATATGCTTAAATCTATGTATAACTGTATAATAACTTCTGTTTCAAAATGCATAATTCTATATTTAACTGTATAAATCTAAAATTCTGGTATAATTATATGTATAACTTTACAAGTGTATAATGCTTATGAGCTGTATGTAATGCGGAGCTTTTCTCCCTGGGCCTCCACTGAAAACGGGCTCCCTGGGCCCAGTGGACCTCCCCGGTTATCAAACTGGAAATAAATAAATACATAAATCTGTGCTATGTCATGCCATATATGGGGCACCTAAAAAAATCCTGTAGAAGTATAGTTGTGTAAGATGAAGTTAATATAACAGTAAATGTTCAAATGATCACTGCTGCAGTAGCCTTAGCTATATGGGGTTTATATCCTCCCAATGATATAACAGCTGTCCAGCTTCCAAGGCTTCAGGGCTCCTTCCACATGCCCAAAATGTCAAGCAGCTGGAGATGAGCTGACTAAAAGATAAGTTTGGGTGCAAAGCCCTTCAGAACTTTCCTGCCAGTTGAGAGAGGGAGGCTGAACCCTGAAAGGACAATGCTAGGAACAACAAAAAAATCAATGTCTACACCATGATGGAGGGGAGGAATGACTAGTTTAACAGCAATCATTTGAACATCTACTGTTATGGAAAGTTCAACTTACACAACAGTTCTATGTTATTCACATTGTTCACTGCCTCAGTAGCCTTACTATATTGGTAGATTACTATAGTTAACTATATTTGGGAGGTGGAAGGAGAAGGGTCCAGGAGACCCTGGAGAATGGTCATAGCAAACCTTGATCTAAACCTGGAGAAGGAATAAAGTTTATGGTGCTTTGTAGCAGTATGTACAGAGGACCAAGTTACTGCTTCTAGAATCCAACCCTTTATAGATGAAGTTGAGACCCTTGGTTAGAGTGGGTCTTGACCCCTGCCTGGAATGGATTTGTTATAATAAACATAAAAAAGGTAATAGCCTTAGACACCATTTGGCAGTAGTCTGTTTTGACAAAGGTTGTCCATTCTTCTTACCTTCACAGGAAATGAACAATTGATCAAAAATCATAAGTCTGTCAAGATCGTACCCGAGTTGGCTGTGGACATTCAGGGTATGGAGTAGCCTTTCTCCCTCATTTTTAGGCTCAGAAAAGAAAATGTGAAGACAAACAGTTTAGCTTAAAGTAAACTCAGATACAACTTTAGGCATAAAAAAGGATTAGTTCTCAAAGAAACCCTGTTCTTGTGGAAAATGAGATGGGGTTGACTTACCATAAGAGCTTGCAACTCGGATACCCTTCTTACAGAACTTTGAACAATCAGTAAAGCTGTTTTCCATATTAAGAATCTCTAGTCAGCCAGTTTAACTGGTCCAAATGGAGCTTTAGCTTCTCTAACACAAAATTAAGATCCTAAGGAGGGGCCACAAGTTTTCTAGGAAGCCTCTTATACAAAAATTGTTCCAAGAACATTTTGACATGAGACTGCACTAAAAGGAGGATCCATGGGCTGACAAGCTGGAATGGCCAATAAATTAACCTTGATAGAGGAATAAGAAAGACTTGGAAAGTCCATAGGATAGTAACACACACAAATATTCTAAAATCAGAGAACAGCTAGCCTTGACTGGGTGATGGTTATATTGTTGGCACCAACTAGAAAACCTTTTCCATTTGTTAACATATGATTTTCTAGTAGCAAGCTTTGCTATCTCCATTAATACCTACTGCATGTCCTCAGAAAAGAAGTGCCTAAAAGGAATTAAGATCATATCATCCATGCAGTAAATTGAAGATGAGTGATGTTGCAGTGTACAAACACACCTGGTCTTGTCCGAGTAGATCCAGTCTGTGAGGAAGCTTGTGGTAATTGCTCCTGGCCATTTCAAAAAGAAGGGAGAGACAAGGTTGCCCTGGGCCAGAAGGGAGTCAACACAGTGATCTTGGGGGATTCCATCTGAATCTTCAGAAGTGCCCTGAGTATTAGTGGCTAGGATGGAAAGGCATATAGGAATATTCCTGTCCAAAGAAAAGAAAAGTCAAGTCATCTGTCTTCCAAGTCTTATTGCATGGAGTTCTGGAACAGAATTTTGCCAGTTGATTATTCAAAGAGGAGGCAAGGAGATCTACCTTGAGGAATTCCCCATAGATGGGTCAAATCTTGAAAGACCCCCCCCCCCCCCCCGATCTAGTTTCCATTCATGAGGGTCTGCCTGGTCCTGCTCAGTTTGTCTGCCACACATGGCATGCTGAAGGCAACAACTTTTATCCAACATGTATTAAACCTGAAGTTTGAAGAACTGGTGTTGCCAGGGCATGGTTTTGACACCCACAATTTGCCATATTAGCAAACAGAACTGTACCTGTGTTAGCTGGTGTTCTCTGGATTTCCTCTATACCAGTGCCCACTTCAACTCAAATACCAGTACTGCATTCTCACATGGAATCTGAGGCAGCCAGCCCACCCTTTTCCCCACCCTAGGTATACCTCTGCTTTCTAAGTTAAGAGAATGAGTTCATACTCTTTGTGTTGAATGAATACTGGTGAGTTATGAGAGTGTTTAAGACGCTAACAAGGAAGCTACAACAGCAGTGTAATAACATAAGTCACAGGGCAGCACAAAACTTGTAACAGCAGAGTGACAGAAAGGAAGAGACCAGCACAGACCTTGTAACAGCAGTCTGATAGCAAGGAACAACATACATCAATGTTCTTAGTTTGCAACTTAACAGGTTAGATTCTTGAGTTGGTACTGGTAATACACAGTCTTGGGAATATATGACCTTGCAGTGTCACAGCTAACTCGCTAATCTACTGTATACATATGTGTATGTAAACTGCTGCTCTTCATTTCAAGTGCTTTCATCTCATTCACCTTATCATTTGGAGCAGGTTTGCAAAGTGGAGTCTAAGTATTTACTGCTTTGTCAGAGTTGAATTTTTTCCAGCTCTTAAATTCATAATTTTACACCATTGGTATGTATATTGTGGTTGTTCATGAAAGTGTAAAACAAACTGAATTATGAGTCAACATTTCTATAACTTTTAATTCCTATGCTCTTGTGTGAGTACTGTAAACTCTGGCTTGATGTGTTTTATATGGAAACCATTTAATTTACAGAAGAAATTACTGAAGGATGAGCTCACTCATAAAACCTTGATCTGCCAGACCCGAAAATTTCTCCTCGGGTGTATAAAGATAAGGTCAGCTAAATGTCATGATACCAGCCTCTAAATATCTGACATATAGCTGTGTGGCTGTCTGTCCCCGTTTCCCATATTTTGTAAATGTAGTCTGGAGCTCTTATGTGAGCTGGCATGCATTTTATATGGGTGCCCTTTTGTTGGCAGCTCTAATTTTTGCAGTGTCCTTTTGCATTCACATAGACATTAACAGATGACAAGTAATATCCTTTTTATGCTTCCCCATAAAAGAGAGGTAGCTCTATTCTGACAGACTGCAACACTCGCCATCTGCTATTATTTATTTCAACAGTCTAGTAATTTTATATTTATTCTAAATAGCTGTGGGATGCTTAGAAATAACCTACTTAGCCAGTGAACCTAATGCACTGCATGGTTTAGCAATCTGAGTTGATGACTTGTGAAATAGAGCAGCTGTGAAAATAGCTGTATGAGCTTGTCTTACATGCTGTATTGGATAAAACGTTCAGCAAGGGATATCTGTATAGGAAGAGGCTGAATAAATCAATGGAGGCCACAGATTTGGAAATTAACAGTTTTATTGCTACTTTGAAGTAGAACCTCTTATTCTGGTTGTTGAGGTATAACAATAGATTATCCTAGAGTATTCTTTCTTAGTAACAACAGTAGATGCCATTGAAATATGCATACATATGAAAGACATTTGAAGCATGTTGACTTTGAAAATAAATGCCTATGGAGAAATAACTATTAGATTGCGTGAACTCCTTTTGAAAGTTTAGTTAGCCTGAAATAGTCATGGGTCTGAAAACAAAAACTCCAAAGTGCTTAAGATTTTTATCTTAATGTTGACTATGTTGTGGCATTTATGCTTTTGCAGCTTTGTTGAAGCATTTTTTTTATTTTGTTTTGTAGGGGAAGTTTTAAAATATGGGATAATGGTGGCAGAGAGCATTTCACAGCATTCTGGGTTCTCAGCACCCCTCCTTCGTAACAGTCTAAATGGACATTTGTAGGATCTCTTACCCATTATGTCAGTGTGATTTGGATATACAGCTAAACAGGATGTGAAATGCAGGCTTAAGTACCCATTCAGAAGTTTACATTGCCTTGCATTCTTAACAAATGTTCTTTTTATGTCATTATGATGGAAAGTTAGGTAACACATTGTCACCTGGGATTAAGCTAAGTGTTGGACTTTACACCCAGCATATTCTTATAACATGTTGGATGCTGTATGTGTGTGTGTGTGTGTGTGTGTGTGTGTGTGTGTGTGTGTGTGTGTGTGAGCGAGACAGAGAGAGAAGGAGGCATTGGGAATCCACGTTGTTCCCAAATGTCAGCCTTAACTCCAAGTATATCATGTTTTTCATATAAGTAGGAAAGGAGGAACAGTATGGTTTGTCATTTGTGCATTTGTCGGCACTTAAGGAAGAAAGAAGGCATGCATGTACAGTCATTTTAACATTATGTCAGTGTCACAGTATGTTAAGGTTGCTGCAGTTGTTTTCTCCGAGAGTGCGTGACTTGGAGAAAATGGAAAATATGAGTTTTTCATTTGTATATTTTCCCTTTCTCTGAGTTTGACTTCAGTGGTAATATGTAGACACTGGATGGTGTAGAGGCAGAGCGCCCACTTTGACAGTACAGGGTGATAGCCTCTCCACCCTGCAGATGTGACTGTTACAGTAATGATGTTTTGCACCTTGGGTAACAGAGGTAAGCTGTTTTACAGAGTTGTAGGAAGTAAGTTGTAGGAGACAGAGAAGCCTTAATGCCTTATACATTATGAGACTGTACTTCTCAACACGATTGCTAAAACATAATTGGAGGACAAAGGCCTAAAATCAGAGAGAATTTTAAAATATTACTCTAACTCATTTAAAATGTTACTAGAACAACAGATTTTGGATCAAAATGGATTTTCTGAACAATTTGGGAAGTATGAAACTAATTTCTGACATTATTGCCGGACTATTAACCTCAGTGATTTAGAGAAAATCAGCCATTTTGTGAGGGAAAGGGCAAAAATATGAAGCAAAAAGTCAGGGACAATTTACAAAATTAGAGACAGTTGAGAGGTTGAGTTGTACACAACCAGATCCACAGTGTAACATTAAGTACAGTTTGTTGAACTGGGCATGCACAGTTTCATATTTGCAGTGTCTTTAAAACTAATAGAAATGTACTGCACATTTCACAATGGCCATCTTCCAGTAGAGAGTGCAAAATATAGTGCTGGTTTTATTACCTACACTCCACTGTGCTTCAATCTCCACATCTGGCTGCTGTTTATCTAAAAGTGGGTCTGAACTGGGTAAAAAGGATCCAAGAAATAGATAACTCTGCCACAGTAGCAACAGCTTATTTTCTCCCCCATCTTAATTCAGGTGCGTCAGGGAAGATGAACTTGTTCAAAATACAAGTAGATTCCATGAAGGGTGTATCTTGCCACCTTGTATCTTCACTGTATATGTGCAGCAAGTCTCCAAGCAAGAACTATTTCTTTTTAGCTGGATAATTGTGCTATTTCTGTAATAAAAAAAAAAAAAAAGAAAAACTTGAAAAGCTCATGGCAACCTCCTCTACCAGAGCAGCAGCAAACACACCAGACTTTTTTTAGAAAAGTCAGCCCAGCACATCTGTGAAGTGCCCCCTTTGGACTACTATGCATGCTTTTTCATGACATTGTAAGCTAGAGTTTCTGTCTAGGAGCAAGGCAGGATTCCACTACTGCAGTTCTACAGAGCTTGCTGCAACTCCCACCACCACAAGTACTTTGATGTCCATGGCTAAGGAATCATATTACAGCAATGATCCTGCTGAAGATAGTACATTTGTGTTAGTGCACTTCATCATAGTGGTACATAGGATCACTGCTGCATCATAAGCCATCACACACCTTTCCCATGGTAGAAGAAGCAACAATATTTCACAACAAAACCAAAAAAAAAGTGAGGAGTGGTCATTACTTCAGTATATTGAACCAGGGACCCCAATCTTTTTGGATTATCCTGCAGCTGTGGTCACTTTGTTCTTTTACATTTTTATTCTGACTAGTAACAGGTCAGATTTTATGAAGGGCTTAGCTCCTTCAAGGTAGAATCTGAGCTATCTGTGCACATCCAAGGAGTGCAGGATCTTTATTCTGAGGATTAGGGAAGAAAGTTGCCAAATGGATAGATTGGTTTAGAGCCACGCTGGACACCACTTTAGGCATAAAGGAAGCGTTAGTCCTGAGGGAAAACCTGTCAGCATGGAAAATAATGAAGGGTTCCACAGCCATAAGTGCTTGCAGCTCAGACACCCTTCTAGTTGAAGTGATGGCCAGAAGCAAGGCTATTTTTCAAGAGAGGAATTTTAACTCTGCTGATGTTGCAGATTCAAAGGGGGGAAGCGTGAGCTTTTCCAGTACAAAATTAAGGTTCCAAGCAGGGGTGGGTGCTCTCCTAGGTGGCCTTAAGTTGTTTTCCCATCTCAGGAACTGTTTGATAAGAGGGTGTGAGAAGAGAGGTGGCTCCGTGTTGTAATGAGCCGAAATGGCTGAGGCATGTATCTTAATGGAGGAGAAGGACAGACTTCTGTGGAGTAGATCTGCTAAGTAATCCAGAATTAGAGGCAGGGAAGGCAGAGTTGTGTCCTCTCCTTTAGACTGAATCCAGGAGCAGTACCTTTTCAACTTATCAGCATAGAATTTTCTTGTACTGGGTCTTCCGGCTTCAGGAATGACGTCCAGCACCTATTTGCTTATGGTTGCTAGGGGAGAATTCAAGGAATAAGCCAGGCTGCAAGATTTAGGGTTTGCAGTTGCGGATGCAAAATCTGTCCCTCCTGCTGAGAGAGCAGGGTTGGGTTCTTTTGTAGGTGCCAGGGTGGCACCGGTGACAGGCTGCACAGGAGTGGGTACCACTGCTGGCATGGCCAATCTGGGGCAATCAGAATCATCCTTGGTCTGTTCTGTCTTATCTTGAGTAATACTCTTGAGAGAAGGGAAAAAGGGGAAAAGGCATAGATTGAGAGATTTACCCACCGAAAAGAAAGGGCATCCACATTCCAGGCCCTGCTGAGAAAGTTCCTGGTGCAGAATTTGCTGAGCTGGTGGTTGCAGGGGGAGGCAAAGAGATCCACCTCTGGAGTCCTCCATTTCTGAATCAGAAGGTTGAAGGTGCTGGACTCTTAACTGCCACTTGTGTGGGTCTAGGAGATTTTTGCTTAAGTTGTCTGCCAGTGAGTTTTGTTTGCCTGGCAGGAACTAAGCTTGCAGATGGACTTGCATGTCCAAGGCCATGTTCCACAGGGCCATGGTTAACCTGCAGAGTGGGTAAGAGTGGGTTCCCCCCTGCTTGTTGATGTACCACATAACTGTGGTGTTTGTTTTTATTAGTTGTTGTCCTGGAAAGAGTAGGGATCTGAAAGCTGTCAGGGCATTCTGCACAGCTAGCATCTCTTTATTGTTGATGTGCAGATGAATTAGACTTGGGCTACAGTGGCCCTGAATGCATTTGTCGTCTATGTGTGCTCCCCAGGCATAGTCTGATGCATCTGTGGTTAGGGTCTGGGCAGCGTGGGGTTGAGTAAAGGGCAGTCCCCCAAAGGAATTCTGTTCTTAGACAGGGTATGATAGGAATGACTGTTTCCAGGTCCTGAGAATGTTGGCACCAAAGGCTTTTTAAGTACCACTGAAGTTTCCTCATATGCAGTCTTGCATATGGAATTAGCAGTATACATGAGGCCATGAACCCCTAGTGCTTGCAGTATTTTTCTTGCAGATAGCTGGGTTCTGGTGGCCATTTGTTTGAAGTAGGCTCTCAGATAAACTTGTTTTTCTGAAGTGAGAAATGCCATCTGGGATGTTGTGTCCAAGCTTGCTCCCAGGAATACAATCTTTTGACTGGGTACCAGTTTTGATTTCTTTTCGTTGGTGGTGTACCCCATGGAAGTGAGAAGGCTTTTCACAAATGTCAGGTGCTGCAACAGCAATTCCTGACTGTCCACCTGAATCAGGCAGTCGTCCAAGTATGGGTACATTTGGATATTTCTCTGCCTGCAGTAAGCAATGGCTGGAGCCAGGCATTTTGTGAATACTCTGTGGGCAGTGGATAAGCCAAAAGGAAGTGCAGAGAACTGATAATGCATAGATCCGGCCCTAAAACATAGATACTTCCTGCATGACTTAATTATAGGGATGTGCAGATAGGCTTCTTTTAAGTCTAGGCTGACTAACCAGACATCCTTGGCTAGCATAGGTAGAAGCTGTTGCAGGGTAAGCATTTTGAATTTTGGTACCACCAGGAAGGTGTTGAGAATTGAAAAATCCAGGATTGGGTGCCAAGAGCCCTCTTTTCTGGGTACCAGGAAGAGTCTGGAATAGAATCCTTGACCTATCTGTTCTACTGGAACTGGCTGAATAGCTCTGATGGAGAGCAGAGAAAGAACTTGGCTGTGAGCCTCTGGCC
Organism: Protopterus annectens; assembly: GCF_019279795.1. Taxonomy (NCBI): domain Eukaryota; kingdom Metazoa; phylum Chordata; order Ceratodontiformes; family Protopteridae; genus Protopterus; species Protopterus annectens. The sequence continues at coordinate 1,731,395,654 of NC_056737.1, forward strand.
ACTGGTTTGGAGGAAGGTTTGGGAACCCCCTTGGGGTTGGCAGTGAGTGGAAGTAAAATTTGCACCTCTGGGAAACAATGTTGAGGACCCATCGGTCTTGTGTTATGGACATCCAGTTTTCTGCATGAAGGGCAAGTTTTCCTCCTAGGGGCACCAGCAATTGGGCAGGGATGGGGAGTGGAGTAGAGAAGTCATTGTGAGTTTTTTCCGTAAGAAGGTGGCTTACCACTCACTGCTTTGGGGGTGGAGGCACTCCATTGCTTAGATCTCTGCATACCCTGAGACTGTAGTCTGGGTGGTCTTTTTCCCCTGGATCTGGCTTGAGATGGCCTGGAGGGGGCTGGAAAGGACCAGTGTTTGGAAGGGCAATGTCTACTGAATATAGGAGGTTGCACTTGTAAGAATTCTTGGGTCTATATTAAAACATCGAAGTTTCAGAACTTCGAATGTTCTAATATCAAACCCAATTCAGCAAACGCTGACAACATTGAACATTCAGAACAGCAAATTTTTTCCTAGGGAAAAAATTTGCTGTTCCGAAACAAATACACACAACACAATCACACCAAACAAACAGCAATCCACACACACATACACCTAAAATCTTACATATTACCCTATACTAAACTGTACATACACCACTAACTATCCACTTACCTTAACCCAAACCCTAGCCCTAAGGTCCATCACTATCGCACACTCACCTCACCCGTGCCCCAACCCTAACTCACCTACCCCACTCTAACCCTCACGTCCACACAATCGCAACTTACCTGACCCGCGCCCTAACCCTAACTCGCCTAACCCGCCCTAACCCTCACGTCCACACAATTGCACACTTACCTGAACCCGACCCGTAATGTTCCACCACAGTGCTGAAAATAATGAAGCGACAGAAACGGACAACCGAATTCTTTCCCTGCGAAAAAATTTGGTTTTCTGCAGCTTCGCTATTTTAAGCGTTCGCTGAATAGGGTTTGATATTAGAACATTCGATGTTCTGAAATGTCGATGTTCTAATATAGACCCGAATTCTTTAACTGTCTGCATAGACTTAGCTTTTTCTTCCATCTTTTTAAGAACCTCTTCTGCTTTGGTGCCAAACTGTCCTTATTCAAAGGAGCGTCTAGTAACTTTGATTTGACATGGTCTGGCAGTCTGCTCCTTGAGCCAAGCATGTCTTCCCCATACAGAACCAGTGACTGCTGCCCAGCAAAATGCTTCTAGGGCGGCAAAGCCACACTGCAAAGTATGCTTGCTGACTTGGCTTACAGAGCGCATAAGCTCCTGCAATTCTTTATTTTATGCACATTCTGTAAAGATAGCCACTTTTTGTTTAATAACTTCCATAATATGTTACTGGTAGTTCAGCATGTGAAACTGAAAATTCAATGCCCTAATAGCAAGAGTTGCAGAGGTATATACCTTCTTACCCCATCTGTCCAAAGCTCTGGAATCCCTGTCTGAAGGGATGGGATTCTTGACTGTAGTTGCTTTGATACCTTTAGCCCCCTGAGAAATGATCTCTGGGTCAGCAGTAGAATTCTTGAAAAGAAATTTGTGAGTGTCAGGTACTCTGTAGAACCTGTCTGGTTTCCTAGGGGCAGGAGGTAAAGTATCAGGAGTAAGACTGAACTCCATAAAAACATCAACAACATCCAGGACAGGGGGTATTGCTAAAGGCCTGTACTGTGGCAAATCTAGGAATTCTCTGAGTCTCTTTTTGGACTGAGGATAGTTTTGCCATTCCCAGTGGAAATGCTCTCTTAAAGTATGTAAGGTTTCACCAAAAGAAAAATCCTCTGGAGGGGAGGCAGAGGGAATGGATTCCTTTGCATCTGAATCCTCATAAGCAGATAAGGGCATGTCTTCATAATCGGATACCTCAGAGTCATCGGACTCCTGGTCTCTTGAAGCTGTAGGGGACTGGTCTCTTTTCCTCTTAGCAGGGGAAGACCGACTTCCCCTAATCAGCATAATAAGGTCTTCTGCCATACTAAGCATTTGTCATTGTGGCATGGGAGTAGGTGCATGCTTTTTGGTTGTCCGTTTTCTAGGTGTAGCGCATACTCTAGGCCTAAGAAACTCTGTAATTTTAGATAAAAAAGAAGTCATCAGTTTAAGTGGAGCATTGGTTGAGCGAAGAACTGCTTCAGAAGCTGGTGCCTGCACAACGACTCCAGACCCATCCAAGTTAGAGACATCCGCAGGTACCATAGTCGAAGAAGAGTCTTGTGGCATACCAGACTCCGAATGGGTCTCGGTAGAGGCCTGTGAATCCACTGATGCGGGCATCAGGAGCTGTGAAAGCGCCTCACTGAGTACTGGCGAAATGGTGACTAGCTTAACGGAAGCATCGTTGGCAGCTTTGGACCTATGTGGTATGTCTCTGTCTTTATACTTAATTTTTTTTTGGAATATCGGTAGTCGGATGGCTTACTGAAGCCATTTTTGAATACGGAGATGGAGAATGAAAGAATTTAGTGACAATGAGAGCCCAACGATAAATGGTTTGGGTGTTGACCAAGGCACAAAACCGACAGCAAGATACGTTGTGGTCTGGGCCTAAAGAAGTGACGCAGTAAGAATGAAAATCTGTGTGTGGTACTTGCTTTCCACAGGCAAGACAATTGTTAACTTTTTCTGACATCGGTTAGAGCAAGTAAAAAGGATCCCCAATGGAGTACTTAGCTTTAGAAGACTTCAGGATTATTCAATCCGTAAACGAAAATTCTAGTAGGGGCCGAACGGCACTTGCGAACTGCTTCTGCTTTGGACTCCTTGGCAAGAAAGACTGATGTAATGGCGGCTGCCTGTTTTTATACCCCTGACAACCTGACGTCAAGTCCTGGAGTGACAGCATCCGATGCAGAAATACTAATTCTCTGGTATTTGGGCCGACTGAGGGCTGCCTGCAGGCAGATTAGCCAAGTGTGATGACTGGAACAGTGAAACATGAAGAACATAAGATGGAATTATAATCAGCAGACTGTGGCATTTGGAGGCTGAAGAAAATGAGAAGCAGCGTCAACATGAGAAGGAGATCCTGACTCTTTGCTAGGGTCAGGGAGGTAATGGGGAAGAGAATAACTGAATCCCAGAAGTAACAAAGGTCAGTCAACTTCTTCCACAATTTATAGAGACTGATAATTTTGATAGTTTTATTCATATATTTGAATGAGTATGTAAACAGTATAGTGTTAACTAAGGGCTCTGCGTATGGTTCCTGAGCCCCTTACTCCATGGTAAACTTTAACTGCCATTTCTAAGTTGTCTAATACTGATTGCTTAAACTATGACACAGTTAAAAAATGTTTACTGGAATGCATTAACACCTGAAGCTTACAGGAAAAAGTTTCGTGAGCATAGATGCAAGGCAGATGAAAGTGTGTGTGATTATATTGCTGAGTTAAGCCTTTATTTTCTTAGGTGGGTGAGTGGGTGTCAGGTCACCACTTTTGAAGGATTGTCGGACACTTTTGTTAGGGAACGAACCCTTAGCACTTTGCTTGAGGACATGAGAATCTGGTTGGGAGATCAAGAATATAACTCAGCAGATGAGCCCCAACAGAGTCCACCAGTAACATGGGAATCCACCAATTCATTTACACAGCCAGGATCGAGGGTTAAATGTTTTACATTCATCCAGTGGGGCCATGTATTATATAGATGTCCATGAAGGCAAGGTGTGGAACAAAAGGTGGGGGAGCCAGCAAGTGGGAATAAAGGTATGCCAGTGGTAAGTTGTCTGGAGACAGCAGGGGTACCATACTATCACAACAGGTTATATCCTATTTTAGTGGATGGAAAGCAGGCCACTGATAAGTGAGACACAGTCTCTGACATGACCATTGTGAAGCCTGCGGTGATTAAAGAGGAACAGTACTTGCTCGGGCAGTCCATTCCTGTCAGAGCTTTAGGAGAGACCCCATTCCAATTACCTTTGGACAGGGTTCACCTTGACTGGGAGGGTGGAAAAGGAAGCAAGCATGTAGGTCTGTTTGAGAATATGCCTGCAAATGTCCTGATAAGGAATAATTCTGATAATGCAGTACCTTGTGTGCATGCAGTTACACACAGTCAGGCTTGGAGACAGGCATGTGGATCTGGTAACCCTGGGGGAGACCCAGACAGACATCACACCTGGAGCCAGGGCTGGTGGTCTGGCTATTTCAAGGAGGGAGCAGTGAGTCTGAAGGTCAGCCACAACTGTCGGAAGGTATTGATGTTTCCTTGGACAGAGTGACTACAAGGGCAGAGGTGAGTGGTAGTACCCCAGCTGACAGTGAGGCACTGCTGTCAGAGGGTACCAGACTTCCTGTGTAAGGGGCGCTGGGAAGACTCACAAAAGAAGAGCTGAGACAGGCTTAACTCTCTGACCCTATACTAAGAGGCTTGAGGGAGGTAGCTAAGGAGGCACCTGACTGTCAAGGAGAAGGGGAGTCTGTACACTAGAACAAAGGGTTAGTGTACAGAGAGTGGACCCATGAGGGAGAGCTAGAGCATGAGGTAATACAGCAGTTGGTAGTGTCTAGAGCCTGCCATGTGGCACTTCTAGCCATAGCCCATGACATTAATTTTGCAGGTTACATGGACATAAACCATACCAAGAGACATATTATGCAGAACTTTTATTGGCCTGGGATTGCAAAGGATATAAAAGGGTACTGCAGGACCTGTGAGTAGTGCCAAAAAGTAGGCAAGGCAGGAGACAAGGTCAGATCTCCTTAATGCCTTTGCCTGTGATTCAGGAGCCATTTCAGGGGGTAGTTATAGATATTGTGGGACCCCTGAGTACCCCAAGTTTCACAGGGAAGAAGTATATCCTAGTGGTAGCTGATTATGCTACTAGATTACCCTCAGGCAGTGGCCCTGCCATCCATTGAGGCAGACAAGGTGGAAAATGCTTTACTAGAGATTTTCAGCAGGGGGGGCAAGTAAACAGCAGGACTATGGAAGCACTGTGGGGAGAAGCACCTGAAGACCACTCTGTACCATCTCCAGACTAGTGGTCTTGTGGAGAGGTTAAACTCTACATTAAAGACCATGCTATGGCCATTTGTCGACCAGTTTAAGAGAGATTGGGACAAATATTTGCCCCATCTGATGTTTGCTTACAGAGAGGTACCCCAGGAATCCACAGGTCATCCCCATTTGAGCAGCTGTATGGACAAAGGGTAAGGGGACCTTTAGATTTGATTTGTGATGAGTGGGTAGAAGAGTGTAAATCCCACAAGGAGTCTGTTGTGGCACATGTTCTAAACCACAGGACAAGGCTCAGAGAGTTCATCAGTTTAGCCCAGGAGAACCTGGCAGGAGCCCAACAGCAGAAAATGGACTGGTATGAGAAGAATGTTCAAGCCAGAGAGTATGCTATGGAGCAGTAGGTTATGGTTCTCATTCCTGTCAGACACAATAAGCTGCAGGCAGCTTGGGATGGACCCTTCAAAGTGGTGAGGAAGGTCAGTGATGTTAACTACATGGGTAAAACTGCTAGGCAACTGTACCATGTTAACATGATGAAACCTTACCATGATAGGGAGGCCCTGGTGCTAAGTATTTGCAGTAGGAGGCAGGAGTCTGAGGGGGATACAAAGATACATCATGGCAGCCAGAAAAATGCCAAGATCCTAAGGTGGAGTGTAGGGTTTCATGCATATGATATGACAGTGCAGCACCTTAGTGGGGGTTATCAATGCCAATGCAGATGGGCTCTCAAGCCAGAGTATAGGGTAATGTATTCCCAGATAGGCTCATTCCTCTTAAGCAACGTTTCGCACAGGCACTTGAAAATCTAGCTTGAGTCTTCAAAGGGGGAGAGGTGTGACGATAGGAATTACTGGCAGCCATGCCAGCAGAAATAGGGCAGTAGATCTGTAACATATGCCAGGACAGCTAGCTGGAATTTTGTAAATAATTATACATCATTTATATATCAAACTGATTTGTACAGAGGTTTGTGCTGAAAATGTATTTGTGAGGTTAGCTTGTGTTAAAATGTATCAACAGTGTGCCCTCCTGGAAAAAAAAGAGATGTACATGTATTATTGTTACTGTTTAAATGTATACATTGTAATAGCATATAAAAGACATGAAAAGGTTATAGCATATAATGGACGTGAAAAGGTTAATCTTAATCCAAATCCAAAAAACTGCGAAAAATGCACTCACAAATCACTACAAAGAATCCAAGAGAGCGCAATGGGCTAATGGAGAGGCACACCACCAACTTAATAGAACTGCACGATTTATTAACATCCACAAAACCAAAACACGTTAACGCTGTTTATTCCACAGTACACATTTTCGTCCACGTAAAACTTGGACTTCATCAGATAATCCACCCGACTTTGCAAAATATTCTTGAAATTACTTTGAGTTAAGCCATAACGATGTTATCTCACAGTTTTGAATGAAGCCAGAGATGCAATGTATGTAAGAAGCCTGGCTCAGTAGCACTGTAGGAGGAGTAGAAGTGCTAAAATGGTTTTATGACTTCCAGGAGATCTGAGCAGAGCTCCATCTATGTGTATGGTAACGCATAGGTGTTAAAATCATGTCAGCTTTTAGTGTTGGTAATAGCATGCGAAACACAGTCAGATGACTAGATGTGTATGATGTCATTCTGTAAGCCAAAAATAATATTTTATTTATTTATTTGATATTTGTTAACCAGATTAGTCCAACTGAGCTAGAAGCCCATTTTCAATGGAGACCCAAGGAAAAAAGCTCCAATAAAGACAATTTACATTACAAATGTTACTAGCAATACAGAGTTTCACTAAAATAGTCAGATTACAGTAGAAATTTCATGCACAAATAGAGAAACTGCATGCACAAGTAGATTATTATATATATTATACAAATGTTGTAGATATATAGTTAAATAATAGAAAAATGCAAGTAGTAATGCAGGATAAGCATAGAGTGGTAGTGCTATTACAAGTTTTTTTTTTCAGATATGCACAGTTATATATATATATATATATATATATATATATATGTTTAGGTTCAGTAAAACATAAGGTTTAAAATCAAACAGAAGGTAAGAAGGATAAGTAGACGGAAGTCAGTGGAGAGGGGGAGAAGACGTATAGAAGAGCAGAGAGTTAGGTGGGCGCAAGACATGGACAAGACTTAGTGTTAAGAAGGTGAAGTTTTAGTTCCTTTTTGAAGTGTTTGGAGTTGGGAATAGACCTGATGTGGAAGGGAAGTTTGTTCCAAGCTTGGGTTATGGTGGCTTTATACAGCAATTTGCTGGCAGTTTTGTTGTGGTGATAGATGTCCAGGAGTAACTGGTTGGAGGTGCAGACAATACGTGTAGGGGTATATGAGGATACCAGAGAGGAGAGGGCTGGACAGGAGGATGGTTTGTATACTATACCATGCAAGATTTGTAACTGAGATAGTAGGAGTTGTTGAGGGAATTCTAACCATTGGAGAGAGCTGAGCGATAGGCGGTGGCGAGTTGGTGGCAAATCTAGCTACCTTGTGGTAGGTTTGTTGACGTATGGACAAGGTAGAAGTCTGTAAGTTGGTAAGGATTGGGGCAGTGTAGAGAAGGGAGGGGAAGAGTAGAGCCTGTGTCAGGGAGAGTATAGCATTGGGAGTTAGAAATTTTGGCATAGGAGACATAGTTTGTGGTGTTTTTTTTTAACGTTTTGCAAGACATGTAGGTTAAATTTGAGTTCATCATATATGATGATACCAAGGAGCTTAATGTGTGGTTCAAGTCTTATGATGGTGTTACTGGAGGATAAGATGAGAAATGTTGATTTATGTTGGGAAAGAGAAAAAGAGCAGCAGTTTAGTTTTTTTTTTTTTTTTGGATTTTAGGATAAGTTGATTATTAGACAGCCATTTTCCAGTGGATAGAAAAATATCCTGAGTCTATGTGTGAGGGTCAGAGATGTTATTGGAAATGGAGATGAGAGTCGAATCCTCAGCATATTGTATAAAAGAGGATAGTTTACAAGATGTGTGAAGATCATTAGTGAAGTTATTAAAACAGAAGGGGACCCATGATGGAGGCTTGGGGAACACCCAATGTGATGGGAAGTGAGGGGGAACAGGAAGAGAGCCATCGAACAGATTGTTGCCTTTTGGATAGATAACTAGTAAATCATTGAAGTGAGGGAGGGGAGAGGTTGAGGTTAGCAAATTTATTTAGAATAATGGAGTGAGAGCTGGTATCAAAGGCTTTGGAGAGGTCAAGGAAAAGAGAGGATATGAGTTGGTTGTTATCTCTGGTCTCTATCTTGTGGGTAGAAGATAAGAGGGTGGTAGTGGTGCTGTGGTATGGCCTAAAGCCAGGTTGAGTGGGAGTGAGAAGGTTTTCCTGTAGGAGAAAGTTTAGTAGTTGAGTATGAATGCATTTTTCAAGTATTTTAGATAGTTGGGAAAGGACAGCTATGGGTCTTTAGCTGGATGGATCAGTATAATTTCCTCCTTTATGCAGAGGGATGGTGAAGAAGGATTTCCAAATGTCAGGGATTGTAGCTTCTTGGATAGATCTATTGATTAATAGGGATACAGGGAAGGGAATGGATTCAGCAGCTAGTTTGAGGAATGGGAAGTGAGGTTATCAGAGGAGGGGAGCAGGGTTTGAGTTTTAGCAGAAGCAATTTGATATAAGCAGTGGAAACAGGTTGGAAGGAAAAGAGATTTTTATTGGTGGGGTTGGCAGGGGAAGGAGGTGAATTAGAGTCATGACTGGTGTGTGTGAGTTTTCGGACAGTGTCAATGAAGTAATTGTTGAGAAGGGTAGCAGTTTCTAGAGGAGTGTTATTTGGGAAGGGGGGGGTAATAGGGCAACCAGGCTGGATAATTTTGTTAAGAGTAGACCAGAATTTGCGAGGATCTGATTTGCAGTTTAGTTGGAAAGAGCTGTAGTAGGATTTCTTATCTTCATTGATTTGTTTTTTCACAAGGTTCCTGAGTTCCCTGTACGTTTGAAAAAGGGGTGGTGCCTTGGTTTTGGCACATGCTTTCTAAGCAGTATCTCTTCTGTGCGTAAGTGATCTGGTCTCTTTAGATAGCCAGAGGGCATAATTAGCTTTAATTCTTATTTTTATGCAGGGGGCAAGGGAGTTGAGAGTTTTCAAGAAAATGTGGTTAAATTTTAGGACTGCATTATTGAGAGGGAGTTGACTAAGGAAAGCCTAACTGATGCTGGAGAGTAAGGAGTTAAATCTGTTGGCATTAAAGTTAGACAGCTTACAGCAGTCTCTGTAGGAGTGCTATTTGGGTATTTGAGTATTGTATCTTTGGATGGAGATGGGAAGATGATCACTTAAGGTATCAGGTAGGGTACAAGGGTTGTGGTAGAGGTTAGGGAAGTTAGTGAGGATCCAGTCAATTGTTGAAGTGGAAGAAGAATTAGACATTAGTAGGAGTTTGCTGTCGGCATTCTGCAGTCTGTTCTTGAAAACCTGACTAGAAAGACTCTCACATACATCATCTTGCCTTGCAGTAGTAAGTAACTTAACTAGGGAACAGTAATTATATTTAGATTAGTCAGGAAAGTATAGTGATATTAGAAGTACTGTTTTTCTATAGCGGTGTGAAACTTTCCATTGGTGTTATTTTTAATATTCTCTGTGACTGAAACTCTGGTGTTTACTGTAAATAGATATTTAGTATTTTTATCTTCTTTTATTATTTATTATTAAATATATGTAAACTTCTCATTGTGGCTGGTCCTTTTAGAAAACATTTAAGCTGAGAGTATTTGCATACATTTATTTGGTGAAAACTCTGGCCACTCCTGAAAGTCTTTGCTATTTGGTCAACATTACCATTTGTATTAATATTAATTTCACTCAGTATAATTGGGTACTCTTGTAAGAGCCTTAAAATAGCTGGCAGGGGTTCTGGTGGCAGTAATAACTATCTTATAGTATGGGCAGAAGGGAGCACAGCAGGTGAATCTGTGCCAGCTTTCCCCAGGTGTGTGTGTCTGTGTGTTTAATATCAAATATCAAGGTGTATGTATGTCAGCGGCTTGGAGCAGGGACACAAAGCTCTGGTTTCAGAGAGAGAATGTGGGAGGACTTAACTTGAAACCCCAGCTAAAGACCCACCTGTATGCTGTGCCAGTGGGGAGTCTTACTGGGGGTCTGGACAGACAGACAGGCACCAGCTTCTGACTGAGCATGTTCCCTGTGCATGCTCCTAAGGGAAACTGTGCTTGTTGCAGAGAGGCCTGCATCTGGAAATACTAACTGCATCCATTTGTATTCCAAAGAACGTATCTAGTGTTAGTGGTGAGGCTTCAGGCTCCTTGATTACTGGCCCAGAGTGGGGGACATCACAGTACTTAACATTCAAAAATCAACATACTTATAAAAAGAAGTCAATATTAAATATACAATTCTCTAAACATATCATTCAGATGTAGCTATGAACTCAGCTTTATCTCAAAGACTGATATCAACAGTAAGTATTCTTTAAATACTTCAGGAATCTGAACTGGAAAATTGTGAATAATAATATGTTACCAATACACAGTGAAGTGGTTACTTAGTCATTAGGACATAGGGAATGCACTAACAGAACATGTTTTGAAACATCACTATACCCAAACAAGTACGTCAAGTGTAGTACAGAGACACTCTTCATATAACTAAAGATATGACAACTACTACAAGTAACATTAAACACTCCAAGTTCTGTTGGAACAGTCGATGTAACTAATGCTTCCTACCCACACTCAAAGACAGCTTAAATATCACATGTATTATATTAAAATGCTAGCATGTGGCCCATTGTGACAGACTCAAGTGATTTCTATTCAGAAAGGTTAAGGGGGGTCTCATCAGACCTAAACAATTAATTCCATTAACCTGATAATGTACTCTATGCACAATCATGTAAGCAGCTTATCCAAAATGACACAAGAGACCTAATTTAGTTACCTATAGGACAGTAATGTCTTTCGGCTTTTCCCGGTTAGGGGTCACCACAACAGAACTCCAGTTCGCTAATGATTGGCAGCGGATTTTTACGGTGCCGAGTTGCCAGCCTGACACCCAACCTTCAAAGAAGGCACACCCATTCACGCTCACACCTACCTGCATGTCTTTAACGTCACTCGACCGTGGGGAGGACATGCAGACTCTACACAGAAGGCACAACAGCTGTGAATCGAACGGCTGAACCTCTTGCTGTGAGGTGACAATGCTAACCGCTGCACCACACAGGACAGTATACATCTATTATCTCATTCCCCTCAGTACAGTTGTTTTGAGTGTGTATTTTTAACTCTCAGGGGGCGTGACTTGGGTCTTTAAAAAAATGAAGTTATCACATTACAATTCAAACAAATATTCATATCTCTGGAACCGTAAGTGTTACTAGAAAACTGTAAATAGCAAACTATTCAGGATAAATTAGTCCTTACATTGGTGGTATTCTAGAAACTCAAAGCATTTGGCTTATAAAATTCAGTTTAAAGCATCAGACTCTAGAAATAAACAGTATACAAATAACGTGCCAAAATAAAGGCAGTGACTATTAACTTTGTAATGTTCTATAAATATCTTAGTAAACATTCAAGTTAGACATGTACTACAACAAGCAGGATTTTCTTCACGCAGCTGTGAGCTTTCATATGAGGCTAACTGCTGAAATGCCCGAAGGCGTACTCGGGTATGATGAGTTTTAAAGAGGCAGCTTGTGGCAATATTTGAAGATGTGATGGTAGAAGTTCACGAAGGATAGAGTATGCCACTCAGTTTTACCTTGCAAAGGCACTTAATAACCACATAACATAAAAAAATTACAAATTAAACGCTTTAAATGGTAATCCATATGCAATTCAATGGGTAAAAACTTAAGCAGTGGACACAATTTAAAGTGGTTATCTGTTCATCCAGAAGGGGGTTACAAGCACTGCCTGCAGTGTCCTGTCCTGTAGCCACTTCTTTTTACCAATATTCTTCTGAAATATAAAAGTGGAAACTGGGCTATGGATACCCAAACATGATGATTGCAAATTGTGCAGCATAATTACTTGAATAAAACGTGATGAAGTTTTTCAAGTTGCTGTACAACAATTACAGATTAATAATGACCTCATCACTAGTGTCACTAAATGCAGTATCATGAGACTTGACAGAAAGAATAAATTATAACTGCAGGCTAAGGAAAACTGATTTTAAATATGTTATATACTTTTCTCACTTTCTTATTTCCTGTTAGTAATCCACTTTGTCTGCAAAATGCGTGACCATTTGTTTTACAGGTTCATAGGATGATACTAGGCTATTGGCCCGGAGGCCCTTATAAGCCTAGCCAAGTTGTTTTGTAAATATAAAAGGAGATCAAAGGAAGCAAAAGGCCCGAATCCAGTGTTTTGAGTATAAAATATACCCTCTTGCATCTGTCAGGTCATAAAATATAATTATCGTCTATTTCAAAGTAGCAGCTAAACAGAACTGTGAAAAAAAAGCAAACATTAAAATGTAGACAGTTAAGAGACACAACTTGAGATCCTATGTACTGGCAAATCTATTGTGTCTGAGCTGATGTAATTAAGCCCTTGTCTTTTACTTGTGGAATAAATAGTTAAGTTACTTTTGCTGTGTAAAAACAAACTATTCAAATAAGCTGATGTAATGTTTTTTTTCTGTAAAAGGGAATTATTTAGTGGATTCTGGATAACAGAACAAAAACAAAAATGATAACCTGAAATACATACATACATTTGAGACTGGTCTTTATTCTGTCTTGGTTTGCTTGGAAGATATGGAGGTGGCAATTTCCCTCTAAACTTGCTATTTGAAATTCCTGTCTATTGTACTTAGGGTTCAATTCTCTAAGTTAAAAGTAGTTATACATACATAGCTAGCCTATGTGGAAGTTTTTCTTTAAATATTGCTGCCTGTATAACTAAAGTTTTACTTTCGTAACTCATTGTGGCACTTCTGTATTCCTCAGCATATTTAATCTGCAGCTACACTGTTTGGCTCATTGTTAATTTATTCAGTTTAATTTCTTGTCTTTGGTCTTTTTAATATATATGTATTGTTACTATTTATTATCTGACAAGGGGGTTATCATTTGCCACTCCAGGTTAACATGCTGTGGTTCCCACATCCACTTAATTACATCATTTGGGCCAACTTTCAGCCAAAGTATTACCATGCAGGATTTCATATCTGATTTAATTAAAATCAGCAGGTAACTGGAATTCCACAAAAAGGCTTCAGGAACTGGAATTACATTCTGTTTCTTATGCATTATTTAGAGGTAAACACTACTTGGTCTACAAGGCAATATCTGATTTGGTTCTGTTTTAAAGTCTATGCCTGAACTGTACCATTAAGGAGCTAATACCACAGCAGAAAACCCAATACTAAAAATAAATATTTATTAATAACATAAAATTTGAAAGATACATTGCAGACTATGGAATAAGCAATTATTCAGTCACTGACTTCCTAAAAATAATTTTAGGATAAAGCATAACTGGGGGGTTTATGCCAAACAATCTTCTTGAATGCCAGTAGATCAGAAGCTGGAAAACTGTACTTGGGAACCTATAAGACATACAACTGGCTAGTTTATTGTTAGCTGGTTAACTGTACATACGAAAGTGAAAAAAATTTCACAGTACTGGCTGGAAGTTTAGATTAGTATTCAACAATATGTATATAAAACTGACTTGGAACCATACATGTTTGAGAAGTAGTATTGTTGCAGCATGATTCATTATTCATGGAAACCAGAGGCAGGAGATGCCTGCCCTTCCACTCTGACCTCCAAAACATTATGGATATCTGCAGATGAGAAGCCCAAGACACAGGACTTGTTGTAATTCTAAGATGGAGGGCATCTTTTGCCATTTTCTGTTATTTTTTGGCAGGAGAGATACAAGTGTATGCTAGCTAGAGGCAAATAATGCCACCAGTTCTCAGTCTGCAAAGACCTGAATGATGCAATTCATTTTTTCCCATAATATCAGGAGAGGTGATGAATGGTAAACTTTGGGGTCAATGAAAAATCCCCGATCCCCTGATCGCTTCATCAGACAGTTACTGTAGATTGTGAAAGCGCTTACTTGGATATACTTGGATTAAACTTTCTTTTTGGATTATCCTGCAGCTGTGGTCACTTTGTTCTTTTATATTTTTATTCAGAAGCTTTGAGGTGAGGACCAAGCATTTATCCAGTACAGTAAACTTTTTTCCCTTTTCCAGTTACTGGTCAGCTTTACAACAAGGGCAGAGGGCAAGGCCATTTCAAAACAAACAGTTTCCAAACGGATAGCACACTGCATCCATTTCTGCTACAAGCACCATGGGAAACCAACCCCTCAGGGGGTCAAAACACATTCCACTAGGGCAATGTCTAACTCTACAGCATTTCTCAGGGGAGTCCCTACCAGGGCCATCCTGGAAGCTGCTACCTGGAGTTCTGTACACACCTTCACCAAGCATTACCACCTGCCTATCTTTTCCAAATCCAGGGCAGGTTTTGCAACAGCAGTCCTACAAGGCATACTAGCCAGCCCTAACTCTTTTTGACTGCCTCCACCCTTCTTCAGTTTTGGGAATACACCCAAGTGTGATGACTGCAACAGTGAAACATGAAGAACATAGTACAGTTGTGTACACTTACCATAAATATAGATGTTCGAGTGTATTCACTGTTGCAGTCCTGTTTTCCCTCCCTCCAGCCCCCTCTCTCTCTCCTCTCTATGGCTATTACTCACCCCTTTCATGGGTATTGGTATTTACTTTTTACTGATGGTGTTTTCCCCACCATAACTTAGCTCCCTATTTGGGGGGCTCCTTACATTTGGGGCAACAAAAACTGATGTAATGGCATTGGCTGCCTGTTTTTATACCTCTGACGACCTGAGGTCAGTCCTGGAGCAACAGCATCCAATACTAAGTCTCTAGAATTCGGGCCAACTGAGGGCTACCTGCAGGCAGGTAACCCAAGTGTGATGACTGCAACAGTGAATACACTCGAACATCTACATTTATGGTAAGTGTACACAACTATACTTTTCTCCTCCAAACACTGCAATCTCTTTGCTGATTCTAATTCCAAATGTTTGGCCTCCAGTTCAAGTCTCTTTAACTCCAGATGGATTTTTAAGGCCTCTGAGGGTGGCAAATTCCCACCACCAGACTGGTTATCCTTCTGGATGCTGATCTGAGCTGTTACTAAGGCTGAAATCATTTCCTCTTTAGTCAGGTTGGTATACACCAGTCCTTTGGCTTTGCGCACCTTTGCCAACTGGTTCTTTATCTACTTGCAGTAATCCTCTGCTGACATCCTTGCCTGCTATCCCTGACTAACTAAACTAACAAAAAAAAAACTTAAATAAAAACTGTTGTGATATGAAACTCTGAATGTTTACTGTGTGGCTGCTGAGAGAATGCATACCTTTAGTGACAACTGCTTACAGGCTACAGAATTTCAGTATCCACACTACTGCTCACCAGTATGTGATGTCCCCCACTCTGGGCCGGTAATCAAGGAGCCTGAATCCTCACCAACTGACATTGGGATACAAGTGGTTACACTAAGTATTTCCAGATGCAGACCTCACTGCATCAAGCACAAGTTCTCTTAAGAGCACCCAGGCAACACACTCAGTTCAGGGGCACTCCCCACTGCCACAGCTTAGAGTTGGGTCCTTAGCTGAGGTTCCAAGTTAAGTCTTCCCACTCCATCTCTGTGAAACCAGTGCCTAGTGTTCCCTGCTCCAACCAGCTGACACACACCCTCTGAGATTTGATTTACACACACACACACACACACACACACACACACACACACACACACACACACACACACACACACACACACACCCCTGGGAAAGGTTGGCACAGGTTCACCTGGTATGCTCCCTTCTGCCCAGGCTATAAGGTAGTTATCACTGCCAACAGAACCCCTGCCAGCTACTTTAAGGCTTTTACAAGGGTACTCAGTTATACCGAGTGAAATTAATATTAATACAAATGGTAATGTTTACCACACAGCAAGGATTTCAAGAGTGGCCACAGTTATCACCAAATAAATATACGCAAATACTCTCAAAGCTTAAATGTTTTTTAAAAGGGCCAGCCACAATGAGAAGTTTAAATATATTTAATAATAAACAATAAAAGAGCATGAAAATACTAAATATCTATTTACAGTAAACACCAGAGTTTTCAGTCACAGAATATTTTAAAAATAACATTGATGGAAAGTTTCACACAGCCGTAGAAAAACTGTACTTCTAATCTTGCTATATTTTCCTGACTAACCTAAAGAGATTCACTGTTCCTTAATTAAGTTACTTATTGCTGCAAAGCAAGATGATGTGGGTGATAGTCTTTCTAGTCAGGTTTCCAAGAACAAACTGCAGAATGCTAAGAGCAAATTCCTACTAATATCTAATTATTATTTTTGACTTACAGAATGACATCACAGATATATTATCAGCACAAGCATCTGTACAAATCACTTTGATATATATATGACATATAATTATTAACAAAATTCCAGCTAGCTGTCCTAGCTTGTGTTACAGATTCACTGTCCTATTTCTCCTGGCATGCCTGGCAGTACCTCCTATCATTACAAATACCACCATTTTTTTTTTACTGTGTATCTTGTTAATTTTTTTGTTCTGCATGTTATTCACAGATGAACCCTCCTTACCAGTTAAACTGAACTTGCTGAAATGACTACCATAGTTACTAGATGCATCTCTGCAAGTGTTATTAAAGCTTTTTGGAACAATTAACCAATTTATTGTGAAACTGCTTGCATTCTATTGTAGAAAAGTAATAAGAATTAGTTGTATTATATTGCACACTATATACCTTTTGTTCTTATTCTAGACTGAATTAACTGCTTGTACAGTTTTATTTTTTATATATGCCTAATGTAAAAGGGGCTGTGGCCAACGGGATGGAAACATTTTACATAATGAAATAATAATTAATAGTTAATTAACTTATACGTTATACTTCAAGATGCATCCAATATGATGACTTTGTGGTTCTCTTTTTCTTTTTCTTTTAATGTAGTCATATATATTCTAAATGAGACCGGATAGGGTTTACTTGAAGACTTACTGGTTCTTGCCTGACTGTGTTGTCTCACAGCTGCGGTACACTGCTGATCCCTGGCAAGGATATACTTTATTCTGCTGCTTGTGTCCCTTCTAGCTCAGAATGAAACCTTCATAACTCACTGACATGATCTTGTTCACCAACATCATATCTCCCTTATGTTTTCTGCTCAGGTGCAACTCTTGTAGCCTCTCATATATTTTCCATTTATCCAACTTCCAGCAGTCTGGCATCCATCTCCTAGTACGGCCTCTAGAACTGCACACAGAACTCAAGCTGCTGCTTCACCAGGTATCAGTATAACAGACCTGTCTTTTCTTCGTATGAAGCCACATTGTCATTCTCCTGTTTTACCTCTTTCTCAAACCATTGATCATAGTACTGAATGTTATATCAATGACCCATTCCCATAGGTTGTTTATTCCATTTTTTTTTGTCCACAGTCCCCTGACTTATGTTTGATCATCTTCAACTCACTTTAAATTAGTCTTTTAAAATTCTGTATCTCTTTGTCTTTGCATTTATCTCATTCCCCACTGTGAAGCTCATAGTGGCATGGTCACGGCTCCCTAATGGCACCTTCATGTGGATATTCGTAACCTTTCTTAATACCTTTTGTAGGACTGGGTCAAGAATTCTTATTGCTGTAGTCACACAACCAGTTGGCTGAACTCCATGCTGAAAACCTGGGAAAATTCCTCCTTCCCCACTGACCTGGTGATTGAAATATTTTGGTATGCTCATAACAGATTCACTTCCCTCGTGACTATAACCTCTCCCTATTTTCCTACTTTATTCTTCTTTAAGTCTCCTTTTTTCTTCCCTTCAGATGTCTGAGTCCAGTATAATGTATTACTCTGCCACCATAATCCTTCTTCATCCATGTTAGCCAGCAGTGTGTTTGCTGTAGGTTCTCAGACTCCCAATCCATTACCTATGCCATGGAGTGGAGTTCGTCTTCTTTGACCATACATCCTGAACTCCTCCTTTACATACATTGCTGCTCCACTTCCATTCCTCTCTTTTCTGCATTCCAGAACATCCTTTACTGAGGTACCTCAGTGTGCCATTTTTCCTCTGTCAGTAGCCCACTAGATGCCAGTAATGTCTATTCTGCTGTCCTGTACCTTTACCTGATGCCCCATCTTCCTGTCCAGACAGCTTGCATTACTTAATAGCACTACCCATCCTTGATGAGTTAATATTTGTTTTTCTGCTCTCTACTGTGTCCGTTTCTTCCTTCCTTCTGTCTGCAGCTTAAGTGCCTACCATTTCTGCATCTCTATTGCCTTCATCCTTCTGTCATAATTTAAATGTGTGATTATTGAGATGTAACTTTCCAACCCAGCAGTGAGCATTGCTGTCCCCTATGGGCTCAGAATGAGCCTGTCCATGGCGTATCATCTGGTCTCCTTATTCTTCTAACACTTCCACACCCTACACTGTCAATGGCTGCAACAACTAATCATACACTGTCCTTCCTCAGAATTCTAGCATTGCCATTGCTAGTACCTCTGGGAAAGCTGTTACCAACCCCTTATGCCCTTAGTTCTGCTTCACAAACCTGGCCTTGCTTGCCACCTCCTCAGCTGTATAATCTGACAGGTCATTGGAGCCTAGAAGACCCACAGTATTCAGCCATCCCTCCCCTTATTGATTACTTTGGTTACATATTCCCATGTCTCACCAAGTCTAACCTTGATTCTAGTCTCCATATTATCTAGCCTGCTCGGTATTCTTTGCCAGGAAATGTAATGCCATTGGTAAGTAAGGAGTCTCCTTTCACCAAAACTGTCTTTATGCCTCCCACCCCCTTCTTATTTTGTTCTCCTTACCCTGCCTTTCATTGTTACATCTCTACCTTTCTCTCTTTACTGTAGTCTCTACATACACTTGTCTCTATGCACTTGACAACCTCAGCCCACGTACAGTTCTACCCTGCCTTTTTCCTACCTTCCCTTTCCTATCTAGTGGCTTCCTGTTACATCCTGTTGCATTTTCCTATCAAGTCACATTCTTCCTTTTTCCTTTGTGACTAGTCATTCCACAACCAACTAGCATTCCCCCTTTCCTGCCGAGTCCACATCAGCTGCCAATCCAAAGCTTCCTTAAACCAAACCACTGCATTCAACATTCTCAGCACATCACTCCTTTTTCTCCCTCTCTCCCTCTCTCTCTCTCACCTAGTTCTTGATCCTGCACTTTTTTCTTTCTTTTATTTATTTATTTATTTTTTGCATACCTTCCTGTTTTAAAGTTTGTAGCTAGACCTTTCTACGTCAACTGTTATCTGTTGCCAATCAGCTTCTGTTTGGGTGTACTTTATCTTCGTTTGAGACCGTTTTACCTCATGCAGTTTTGTTTTGAGCATAATTCCTGTGTACTTTTTTTTCCATGGAACTGTGTGCGTGCTTTTCTTTGTCGTTTTGCATTTTGGGGTATATGCTACTCTGAAATTTACTGTATGTGCTATATTTATTGTGTTGTGTTGGTAGTTTTCTATGGCTGTACTGTCTTATGTTGCCATCAGTACTGCTCTCTCCACTCATAATCTGCTTTCTTTTTACTACATTATACAACTCAAAATTTTCTTAGATGTTGACTCAAGAATGTCAACTAAATGGTAACATTACAGCTTCTGGTAAAGAATCCCATCAGAATGTTCATTTTATGCCTTTGTCTTGTTTAAGCCCATAAAGCTAATGTAATATTACAGAATTTGTATGAACTTATGAGTAGACAAACTAATGTTTAGCAGAATGGTGTTAGATGAAAAGCTACATGCACATACTATATTTTTGACTCGCATGATTAGCCATACTGTTTGCTTTTTATTTTTTTACCTGCAGGATGAATCAGAGTTTCGGGATAAACTTACACCTATTAACATCTTCATGGAATATCGTCTGGATCTGAAAACTGCTGCAGATTCAACAGGACTCCAGCCAATCCTTAATCAGTTCACTCCTGCTAATGTCAGCAAACAGGTACTTAAACTTATCTGTTCATGTGTTTAGAATTTTGTACAGTAAGATAGCTTCATGTGAATGAAGCATTAGATCTTCTTTGAGAATGTTATGCAGCAGGGCATTTTGCAGAAAACTTGAACTTAATCACAAAGTACAAGAAAGGAAGATAAACATCATTAGATAACACCAATTAGCCTCATGTCACTTCCTGCCTGTGACTTATTAAAATGAGTATGTGGATAGATCGATAGAATTGTACACACACACATACACAAACACACACACACACACGCACACACGCACACACACACACACTGGATATAAAAAGTGTACACACTCCTGTTAAAATGCCAAGTTTTTGTGATATAAAAAATGAGACCACAATAAATAATTTCAAAACTTTTTCCACCTTTAATGTGACCTATAACCTGCACAATTCAATTGCAAAACAAACAAATCTGTTAGGAGAAAAATATTAAAAATAAAAAACTTACAATAAGCTGGTTGTTAAAGTGTGAACGCCCTTAAACTAATACTTTGTTGAAGCACCTTTTGAATTAATTAACAGCATTCAGCATTCTTGGGTAGGAGTCTATCAGCATGGGACATTTTGACTTGGAAATATTTGCCCACTCTTCCTTGCAAAAGCGCTCCAAATCTGTCAGATTGCGAGGGCATCTATCGTGCACAGCCCTCTTAAGATCACCCCACAGATTTTCTATTGGATTTAGGTCTGGGCTGTGGCTGGGCCAGATGCTTCAACAAAGTATTAGTTTAAGGGTGTGCACACTTATGCAATCAGCTTATTGTACGTTTTTTATTTTTTTATATTTTTCCCCTAACATATTTGTTTGTTTTTCAATAGAATTGTATAGGTTATAGGTCACATTAAAGGTGGGAAAAGTTTTGAAATGATTTATTGTGGTCTCTTTTTATTTCACAAAAACCTGGCATTTTAACAGGAGTGTGTACACATTTTATATCCACTGTATGTATATGTATATAATAAATATATATATTTATATGAATATAAGTCTACATGTATACCCTCCCACACAGTTTATTCATCTTCAGGATTCCGTATGCCCTGTAAGAAAATTATTTTAGTAAGCGGGATGTATTCTGGTGCCTCAGATTTGTTTCTTGCCAACAAACTTATTTATAGTCAGTGTCTCTTGATGACTCCATCAAATGGTGGATTATATTGCAGTAATCTGCAGCACATATGTGTGTCTTGTAGTGTTTAGCATTGCCTAAAGGTTTTCAGCATTTAATTCTGGTTCAGATCTTAAAGATGTGATTTTTCTATATGCATATATATATGTATACATCTGCTTATACTTATCTGCATATTTATGCAGTTTGTTTATTTGTAATTCTTTGCTCTGCTGTCTTTATATTTCCATGTACAACATGCATCTGACAGGAATAGTTAGCTGTGGAACATTGCACTGCTGTTAGGGGAATCTTACTAGGATTTCTACTAGTGCAACATTTATCTTTTATTAGTACTGTCTTTCAGATATGTAGTTACCTGGCCCTGATGAAACATATCATGAACAAAAAAAATGCACAGAAATACATTTTCCTACAGAAAGGCCTCCATGAAACCAATGACTGGTGTCGAAACCATGGCCTTAAGCTTAACGCCAAAAATGTGTCATCATCCCCTTTGGTAAAAACTCAGTTCCCACTAATTACCACATTGATGGGAGCCCACTAAACACTGAAAGTGTTTATAAGAGATCTGGGGATGCAGGTTGACAGCAACATCTCCTTCGACCACCACATTCCCACTTTGGTCAGAAAGTCCTTCTATGTGGCACATCTTAATACCAATGGTTTTGCATCCAGGAAGAAAGAGGTCATCATCTCTCTCTACTTTTCCTTCATCAGACCAATCATAGAATATAATGCCCCATTTGGCATGTACCTCACTAGACACCTGCAGCAGCTGGAGAGGCCACATAAGTACCTCACAAAGAGTTCCTAGCCATTAAACACATGGACGCAAAAGACTCCAGCTATTCTCTGTCTCATATCCCCTACTTAGAGGCATTCTCTGCTTGACTTACAAAGCCATGTCTGACCCAGTTCTGTTAGAAATTCTACATCTAAAGAAATCCCAATCACTCCACACCCCACGCTCCAGAGACTTCAACCTCATTACCACAATCAACAGAACATGTTGGAGGGACTGGTTCATAACCTGGAGACTGCCCATGCTCTGGAATAGACTTCTCATTCATGTCAAGCAGCACACCTTGCTGTCCCTCTTCAAGAAATATCTTGATAAGTGGATGGGTAATAGAAAGTTCACCCCGGGGATCACTCCAGTGGCTCTACTTGATAGAGGCAGTGGGAACTAACGGTGGATGGCACGATGCCAGGGCACTTCTATGGGCTAGGCTTGCAAAGGCTCCAGGGACATTAGCCTAGTACACGAGTCTATATAATTATTTTGAACATTCAGATAGTCGAATCCGTTAAGGCCGACACCACAATATCGAACTGCAAGTTAACCGAACGTTAAAAACCACAAAATTCACAATATCACATTTCCATAGTTGGCCATATCATTTTACTAAGGTAAAACGTCAGTAGGAGATATCCTGTGTAGGAAACCAACGTGCATGTGCAATAGATACTGACCTTAGGGTTAGAAGTAGGGTTAAGTGAAGTGCATATACATTAATACATTTAACATACACGTGCAATAGATACTGACCTTAGGGTTAAAAGTAGGGTTAAGGTAAGTGCATATACAGTAATACATTTAACGTACATGTGCAATAGATACTGACCTTATGGTTAGAAGTAGGGTTAAGTTACATGCATATATAGTAATACATTTAACATACATGTGCAATAGATACTGACCTTAAGGTTAGAAGCAGGGTTAAGGTAAGTGCATATACAGTAATACATTTAACGTACATGTGCAATAGATACTGACCTTAGGGTTAGAAGTAGTGTTAAGTGCATATACAGTAATACATTTAATGTACATGTGCAATAGATACTGACCTTAGGGTTAGAAGTAGGGTTAAGTTACGTGCATATATAGTAATACATTTAACATACATGTGCAATAGATACTGACCTTAAGGTTAGAAGCAGGGTTAAGTGAAGTGTATATATAGTAATACATTTAACGTACATGTGCAATAGATACTGACCTTAAGGTTAGAAGCAGGGTTAAGTGAAGTGTATATATAGTAATACATTTAATGTACATGTGCAATAGATACTGACCTTAAGGTTAGAAGCAGGGTTAAGTGAAGTGTATATATAGTAATACATTTAACGTACATGTGCAATAGATACTGACCTTAGGGTTAGAAGCAGGGTTAAGTGAAGTGTATATATAGTAATACATTTAACGTACATGTGCAATAGATATTGACCTTAGGGTTAGAAGTAGGGTTAAGTGAAGTGCATATATAGTAATATATTTGTGTAGCCCAATAGAAACCTGTTTAAGTTGTATGTGTTTGCAGGTTTTGCTGTAAATTAAGACAGTAACATGTAAGTTGTGTATGTTCGACTAAACTTTTTCAATACTTGGGTGTTCACATTCACATACATTTGTGTGTTATGCACATTTAATTAGGGGATAAATGGGTGAAGTGTTGATATGGGTGAAGTTTAGATTATTTTGTTTGGGTAGGCAGTACACAGCAGGAGGTGAGTTGGCCAACTATGGAAATTTGATATTTCGAATTTTGCTCTTTTTCACGTTCGGTATAGTTGCGGTTCGATATTTTGGTGTCTGCCTTTAGGGATTCGAGTATCTGAATGTTTGAAATAATGATGTAGACTCTAGTACACACCTATAAACCTATGTGCTTGAGGGGAATATTGCAGTATTCAACACTGGTTAATTAAATATGGTTATGTTTTCTTTATGAGCATCATAACATTGTGTGTATCTGTAGGGTTTCTCATCTTATAATGGCAAGCATTCCATGATTAGAGTGAATGCTTTTTAAGGATAATTTGAATTTCCACTGGGCTGACAACACAGATGATATTTCTTTATTGAAGAGTTTCTCTGCTTGTTTTATTCAAGTGCTATAT
The DNA here is from genome assembly GCF_019279795.1 of Protopterus annectens. NCBI lineage: Eukaryota > Metazoa > Chordata > Ceratodontiformes > Protopteridae > Protopterus > Protopterus annectens. Next base: position 1,731,419,784 of record NC_056737.1, read on the forward strand.
CCTAGGTGAGAGAGATTGTTCACTGCCAGTATGCTCGTCAGGACAGAGGGTTGGTGCCTTAAGGTGGTAGGAGCTTGTGCTTCTTCAGAGATCTGTCTTGACAGTTTATTGAGAAGTCACTTAGGGTGTTGAGAGATCTTGGGTTCAAGTCTCAGAGAAGCAGTGTTTTGATGGGCAGATGTTCTTCATTCCACATTGCTGCAGTCCTAACTATTGGGTAGTCCGCTGTCCAGTCGGCCCGAATACCAAAGTATATGGCTGACGTCGGTCAGGGCGCATTAGACTGACGTCAGTACGTCAGGGTACTAATGCGCATGACCGACGTCATATCCTCAGTCTTTTTTGCCGCATGGTCCGATGCAGAAGCAATTTTGCGAGTGCAGGTTGGCGTTCTGAAAGTTTCTGAAGTCAGAGTTTCAGACCGAATCAAAGTTGGCTAAGTACCCGTTGGGGAATATTTTGGTTTTTCTTGCCTCAGTATTTAACCGGATGTCAGAAAAAGTGAATAACTGTATTTCTTGTGGGAAACAGATACCTCATAGGGATTACCATACTTTGTGTATACCTTGTTTAGGGCCTGAGCACGACGTTGTTGGATGCCGCTCTTGTGCTAGATTTAACAAACGCACTATTAAGAGAAGGTTAGACTGTGCCAGGTTAGTTTTTGGGAAGCGTTGTAATTATAAAATGCCGTCGGATGCTCCGATGCCCGCTTCGGCCAAAAAGCGCAAGGACAAAGCAGCAAAGCCTAGAGTGGAAGAACCGACAGTCCCTGACGTCGGTTCTTTAGAAGGCTCAGTGGAGCCGGAGGTTCTGCCAGGTGTTTCTTTGGAGTCTCAGGGAGAGACTTTACTGTTACAGGATGTATCCTCTCAGGAAGTAGGCCAGGCTGAGGGGTTTCTCCTAGTGCTTCAGGGTCTTTGCCTAAGAAACATATGCTTAAAATGGCAGAGGATTTGATTACTATGATTAGAGGTTCTATGCCCCCTCCTGATAAGAGGCCTAGGGTGGAACCTGAGTTTGAGAGTTTTGAGCAATGTTCGGAGGCTTCTGAGTCTTCGGCTGAAGACTTGCAGGAGTATCCTCCTTATTCTGATTCTGATGTGGATGATTCTACTCCTTCAGCTTCTCCTCCTGAGGATTTTTCATTTTCAGAGACTCTGCATTCCATGAGGGAGCATTTTAAATGGGAAGGTCAAGATTTCTCTGATTCCAGGAAGAGGCTTAGGGAATTCTTGTTTTTACCCCAGCATAGGCCTTTAGCTATACCTCCTGTTCTGAATGTGGTGGAAGATGTTTATGCAGAGGCTTCCCTGAATCCTGATTCTTTGCCTCCTGCCCCAGTTAAACCGGATAGGTACTATAGGGTGCCTGAAGCTCATAAGTATCTTTTAAGAGTCCTAGGGCAGACCCGGAAACTGTCTCTCAGGGGCCTAAAGGTGTGAAGGCCTCTGTTGTTAAAAATCCTGTTCCTCCTGATAAAGAGGCAAGGGCTTTGGATAGATGGGGAAAGAAAGTGTATACTTCTTCCACTTTAGCCATGAGGGCGTTGAATTGTCAGTTTCACATGTTAAAATATCAGAATTACCTCCTTTCACAATTGAAATCTAAGGTGGATGCTCTGGCAGAAGGTATTGAGTGTAAAGAGTTGCAGGATTTAGTTCATGTGTCTGAACAGGTGGGTAAACATTCCTTGCAGTGTGGTTTTGATGCTGTGCAGGCCTCCTCGAGGGTGGCTGCCACTGGTTCTGTTCTTCGTAGGCATGCCTGGTTGAGAGATCAGAATTTAGCTGAGCATGTTAAAACAAGGATTTTGGATGCTCCTTTGCAGTCTGATGTGTTGTTTGGTTCGCCTGTGGAAGCAGTTTTAAAGAAAATGGAGGACAAGGCTAAGTCTATGCAAACTGTTAAGATTTTTGCAGGTGCAGCCTCCGAAGTTTAGTAGAAATTGGCCTACTAAGGGATGGACTTATCCTGCTTATGATTCCCAGTCTAGGGGTAGGTCTAGACGTGGTAGGGGCAGAGCTCAAGGTTCTTTTAGGCCTAGGACAGGAGTTCCCTGCTCAGACTTCGGGTGAGGGCAGGGGTCAGTCCTTTCGTAAGCAGACCCAATGACCTGCCTTTTCAGCTGCCAGAACATTCTCGCCTGGCAGCACCTTTGGGAGGAAGGCTGTTTCTTTTCAAAGAAAATTGGGATTTAATTACCCAAGACAGATGGGTTCTGGATATCATTCACCACGGTTACAGGTTTTATTTCCATACCTTGCCTCCTTTCAAAGGCATGCCAGACATTCCTCCTCTACAAAGAAAAGAGGCTCACAAGCAAATTTCTCTGTTGCTCCAAATAGGGGCCATTCAGCCAGTTCCTGTGCCAGAAAGGGGCCTAGGATTTTATTCTCGCCTGTTCCTAGTACCGAAGAAGGGGAACACGTGGAGACCAATTTTGGATTTATCTATCCTCAACACTTATCTGGACATTCCCAAGTTCAAAATGTTGACATTACAACAGCTTTTACCTCTACTGGGCAAAGATCACTGGATGGTAACTTTAGATCTCAAGGAAGCTTACCTTCATGTGCCTATAAGACTAAGTTGCAGGAAGTATCTGCGTTTTCGAGCTGGAAATTCTCATTATCAGTTCTCTGCATTGCCCTTTGGCTTATCCACTGCGCCCAGAGTATTCACAAAGGTTCTGGCTCCAGTGATAGCTTACTTCAGGCTAAAAGGAATTCAAATCTATCCTTACTTGGACGACTGCCTGATTCTAGCTCAAGAAAAGGAAGACCTTCTACAGCATTTGGATTATGTCATAGCAGTGCTAAGATGCCTAGGGTATTCTGTGAACGAAATAAAGTCCAGTCTAGTACCCTCTCAAGACATGTGCTTTCTGGGTGTGAGACTGAATACAGCAGCCCAAATGGCCTTTTAACCCCGGACAAACAAAAGAATCTTTCCAGTTACTTCCATCAACTATCTCTTCAGTCCGGGCTGACTGCAAGGACAGTCCTTCAAGCCTTAGGGTTCATGGCATCTTGTATTCTGGTGCTTCCCAATGCCAAACTGCATATGAGGAAGCTGCAATGGTATCTCAAAATGTATGGACACAGCACTGCCAGGATTTGGACACTGTCATTCAAATAATACCTTGCATTCAAAAGGAATTTTTGTGGTGGGCTCAGGAATGTCACCTAAACAAGGGACTCTCTGTGACCCGGCCAGAGGCGAGTCAGATTCTAACGACAGATGCCTCAGACATTGCTTGGGGAGCTCATCTAAATGGAAAGTGGATACAAGACAAGTGGCCTGCCAGACTACAGCATCTACATATCAACATGAAAGAGATGTTAGCAGTCCAGTTTGCATTAATGGCTTTCAAGGAGTTACTTCTTCCAGGGCAGGTGTTGATTCTAACAGACAACACAACTGTCATGTGGTACATCAACAAACAAGGGGAACACATTCTTACCCATTGTGCAGGCAAGCAATGATTTTATGGGAGACTGCGCTCAGCTTGCAACTAACTCTTCAGGCAAGGTTTCTGCCGAGCACAGAACTCCTTAGCAGATGTGTTAAGCAGACAAATCATGGATCCCCACGAGTGGAAACTGGATCTTCATGTATTTCAAAAATTGACAGTGTCATGGGGAACTCCAGACATAGATCTGTTCGCTTCTCCACTAAACCACCAGCTGCCAAAGTTTTGCACAAAGAGGTTTCATCACACAGCTTGGAAAGTGGATGCTCTTTCTTTCAGTTGGAAAAATCTTCATGTGTATGCCTTTCCACCTCTGCCTCTTCTCCCAAAGGTGCTCCTAAAGGTCAGACAAGACAAGCCAAGGATGATTTTAATAGCTCCAGATTGGCCTCGGCAGCACTGGTACCCATTACTGAGGAATCTGGTAAGGAAGCCCCCATGGCCTTTACCCTTGATTCCACACCTGTTGTCTCAGAGGGACGGTCACCTGCTCAATGTCAAGCTTCACTCTCTTCATCTAACAGCCTGGCATATTCTGTTTTGAAAGACAGCAGGTCTCAACTTCCTCAACAAGTTTTAAATGTGATTATGGAAGCCAGAAGACCTAGTACAAGGAAAGTGTACGCAGAAAAATGGAAGAGATTTTTATTTTGGAGTGCAGCAAACAATTTGGAGATTTCTGAGCCTAATTTGAGTGTGGCTCTTCAATATCTTACTGAGTTATTGGACAAAGGTTTGTCTTTCTCTTCCATTAAGATTCATGCTGCAGCAATTTCAGCTCACTATGATTGTGACCCACCATTGTTTTCGCATCCTTTGTTCAAGCAATTTCTTAGAGGGGCAAAGAATATAAGACCCCCACGTAGAGCTCCTACTCCTGCTTGGGATCTCAATTTTGTGTTGGAGAAACTTACTCTACAACCTTTTGAGCCTGAGGCTACTGCTGAATTGAAATACTTGTCATGGAAGACTGCTTTTTTGTTGGCCATAACTTCTGCAAGAAGGGTTTCTGAGTTGCAGGCCCTTATGGCGGTAGAGCCTTTTTTGATTTTTCATAAGGATAGGGTATCTTTACGTACTTATCCTTCCTTTATGCCTAAGGTGGTTTCTAGTGTGGCTTTAAACCAAACTATTCATTTGCCTACTTTTTATGCAGATCCCCAAAATAAAGGGGAAAAGATTTTGCACACTTTAGATGTACACAGGCAATTGCGTTATTATTTGAGCAGGACTAAGGATTTTAGGCAGTCTCAGCAGTTGTTTGTTTCTTTTGCTTTGGGTTCGCAGGGCAAGCCTGTGTCAAAACAAACTATTTCTAGGTGGATTGGGTTTTGCATTGCATTTTGTTATTCCCATCATGGCAAAGAGATTCCAGCTGGGATTAGGCCTCATTCCACTAGGGCTACTGCCACTTCAACAGCATTTCTAAGGGGGGTGGCAACTAAGGATATTTTGGAGGCAGCTACTTGGAGTTCAGTGCATACTTTCTCTAAGCATTATCACCTTCCTCTCTACTCTAAGTCTAGGGCTTGTTTTGCCACAGCTATTTTGCAAGGCATGTTGGCAGTTCCTGCTTCCTTATGATTTGCCAGCCTCCCTTACCTCTGCTTTGGGATTCTACCCAATAGTTAGGACTGCAGCAATGTGGAATGAAGAACATAGTACAGTTTTGTACCTACCATAAATGTAGATGTTCGAGGATCCACATTGCTGCAGTCCAATTTACCCTCCCTCCTTCCCCTCTGTGTTTAGGGGTGGTTGTGTAGGTGAGGTTATATTCTGGTAATTTTGTATATATTGTACATATTTTTGGTGCAGGTATGTTTGGAGTTTTGGTTTTGGCCTTATCTTTTCGGGGTCTTCTGACATCTGGGGCAAGAAAAGACTGAGGATATGACGTCGGTCATGCGCATTAGTACCCTGACGTACTGACGTCAGTCTAATGCGCCCTGACCGACGTCAGCCATATACTTTGGTATTCGGGCCGACTGGACAGCGGACTACCCAATAGTTAGGACTGCAGCAATGTGGATCCTCGAACATCTACATTTATGGTAGGTACAAAACTGTACTTTTGTGCAGCGGATTATGGCTATGAACTGTTAACGAACTGCACCCTGTGGTACAGGGTTTGATTCCCTCAGTCTTCATTTGCCACCTGTGTGAACTTGAGTAAGTTATGTAAGCAGGCACTACTTTGGGGCTTTTGGGGAGTTTTGCTAGGCTCATCAACAGTCTGCTAGACTGCATGTCTAGTAACTGGTCATGAACCTATAAACAGCATGTTTATGTGCTTTTGGCATTGGGGAGACATTTTGTTTCACGTCATTGTTTTGTTTTGCTCTTTTATATGCAGTACTGCTTGTGGTATACAAATGTACGATCAGTGAAAGTTAAGCAGTGACACAGTCATGGCTCCTTCATAACTGCCAAGTAACAGAATATGTGAGCAGCACTGTTCATTATTATAAACTGGGCAATGAATCCTGCTCTATCAGATTGCTTTTTACTTGTGTATTACATCAGTTCACTATATGGAAGAAAGTTAATTCAGGCTACTTAGCTCCCTTATTCTGTCACACATCTGATCTCTCTGATCTCCCTCATAGTCTTCAAATGCAACTGGAGCAATGTTGTTGTTGCCAATAACTCTGACCTCCATTGGAAGACGTCTCTATAGGGAAGCAAGGAAGACTTGATTGTATCCTGCATCAAGTGCCTCACAACACCTTTGCACATTCATCAATCTCTATATTACGCACACTCCATTGTGGTTTGTTACATACATATTTTCTTTCTTTCTGACACATTAGTTATGTTTTGTAGCAAAAATTCATGCACATTATTTGACATAATTCAGTAAATGTTTCTCATGTAGCAGGTATACATCTTCAGTTTGGGAATGAGGGTGCATTTTATAGAGTGCATCATAGAATGAGCTGTGGTGCATGTGATGTGTATATAAAATGCAAGAAACCTGTTATTAAAACTGTTTGTTCACTGACTATCTTTAACTTGTAACACACAATGTTAAGTTGTCTATCTCGCCTTCATTCTTGCTGGTTGGGATCGGAGCCGATCCTCGGCTCCGACTCAGCCATCTTCAATAGCTCGAGAGCTATTTACTGGCTTGAGGCTACCCCTTATCCCATAATGCCTAGCGATAGCTACCCAGATCTTGTTTGCCTCTTCAGCTGCGAGAGTGTCGTTTTTCTGGCTAAGGCTCGTATATTTAGCTTTTTGTGTAAACTTTCCTTCTAAATTTAAAAATGTTCTAGTATTTTTTTCTATTTAGAATAGTTATACTTGTTGCTGTTATTTTTTCTTGTATCTCGCCTTTGTGTTAGAACTCGTTTAAGTTAGAGAGTTCTCCCCACCCCTCCCCCATCCCTAGGTTAGCCGTTTAACTTAGAGGCTCTCCTTTTTTCTCTTATTGTTATAAAAAAAAAAAAAATTATTGTAGTTAGCATAGTACTGGTGTGTTTGTCTAGGTTAGTACTGTTTTTTTTGTCAGTAGTTACTTCTTAGTCCACCTTTTTTTAGTATAGCATGTCTAAGGAAGCTAAGGTTTCTGGTTTTAAGAAGTGTGACTCATGCTGTCAGAAAATGTCTCTGACAGATGGGCACACTAGTTGCGTCTACTGTTTAGGCACTGTTCACCTGCAGGACTCTTGTTCCATTTGCCATGCTTTTAGTCCAAGAGTCCTGCAGGAGCGTAAGAACAAACTCATTCTTATGGGTCTGTTAAAACCCCAGGATTCACTGGCAAAGAGTTCACAGCCAGTGAAATCCCCAAAGTCCACTAAGCCATCGGCTCCATCCTCGGAGCCGACTCCTGTGCTAGATTTACCTTCTAAGTTGGTTCTGGCTGGCACCGACAAGACAACCTCCCCGTCGGCTCCATCGGATGTTTCGGAGCAGTCGTGGATTTACAAGAGGCTGAGGTCCCCTTCCTTAGAGTCAGTGCATTCGTCTCCTCTGTCTCCATTGCTTCAAAGTGAGCGTAGCCACTGGTTTTCTTTTTTTTTTTCAAAACAGGTTTATTGTTTTAACATATAAGAGAAATATCATAACAATTTTATACAAGTAATTAAAAATAGGTATTATTATAATATTCAACAAAACAACTAAAGTATTTACAAAGACATCCACTACAATCAGATCAATTAATTAAACTAAAATACCATGCTATTGAAATTAAATTTTTTTAACAAATTTTGTAAATTATCCCATACAATAAAATAAGATGTTTTTCTATTTGTTCTAGTCCTAATTGTGTTTATTTCCATATAGCACACTATATTCATAACATTTTTAAATTCATTGAACGAAGGAGGTGTATCTGAAATCCAATTTCTAGTTATTATTTTCCTAGCCACTGCTAGAATAGACCATAACAAGGGAAGCTTAACCTTTTTAACACTTTGAGGTACAGGTGTGTTGAATAATAAATTAATTATTTCTAAATCTCTTATATCTGTAAAAAGAGCCTGCAAAAATTCATTAATTGACTTCCAGTATTCTTTCAATTTTATACAGTCATAAAACATATGAGCCCAGTCAGCATTAATTTCTACATTACATCTCTTACATAGATTATCTTTATTATTTATTTTATTCATCATCAAAGGTGTATAAAAAGATCTATGTAAAAATTTCCATGTATAAAGTCTCCAGACAATGGAAGACGTAGTTCTATAAGCAGATTCCAATATATATTGTTTATCTTGTTGATTTGGTGGGTCCCCATTAATAGAAGTGAAATAATTCCAGCATGAATCTACACTAAAAAGTTTCTTGTCTGATAAAGGTAAACTTTCATACATACATAAAGTTATCAGAAACTTTATGTTGTAAATTTAATATCAAGTAATCAATCAGTGTTGGAATAGATTCTTTAACAGTTATAGACATTAAATCTATTTTATTAATGAGATGTTGTCTAAAGGTCTGAACCTCTAACCAGCAAGTTTCTCTTAGATCAAATTCTTGTTTTAAGAAATCTAGATTTTTAACTTTATTATCAGATATCAACTGATACCAGTACTTTAGATCATTATCTATAGCTAAATGAGTTCCTTCAGAAGTAGATGACAAAAGCATACCCTGAGTATACATTATAGGAAATACAATAAAATTCCATTCCCTATACTTAGGGTGCATGAATATAAAGTTACGATAACTAATAATAATATTTAATGGGTAACAAACCATATGTTTAGGTGTAATAGGTGAAGTACAAAATTCCTTTAGTAACCATAACATGGAGTTATTTACAATCATATTTTTATGTGTTAAGGAGATTTTCATGAAGTGTATACTAATTAGCTCCCAATAATCTTTCCATTTTGTGACATATGACTGATCTATTAATAAAGTAATAACTTTTACAATAGAAGAGATAGTATATAAATTAAAGTCTGGAAAAGAAATACCCCTTGAGACCAGCTATTAGTATGTTTCTTTAATGCAATCCTAGGTCTATTAGGTGCCCATAAGAAGTTTAACATTAGTGTGTTCAGTTTCTTGATAATTATTTTTGTAGGTGGAAGTATTATTGATTGTATTAAGTATAAAATCTTGGGGAATATTATCATTTTAATAATTGTAAGTCTCTCCTCCATGGTAAAAACATATTATTCCAGGTATTAAAAGATTTTGTATATTAAGAAAACAGGTATTATAATTATTATATATAATAGATTTAATATCTTTAGATAGTATTATACCTAAATAAGTTATCTGACCTGAATTGGGTACATATTTAGTAAAATCAGTAATGAGAATATTTTTAGCGTATATATAGGTAGTATTTTAGTTTTTCTTCATTGAATATTAAACCAGAAATACTTTTAAAATTCATCATGTTATCAAATAGAGACTGTATAGAAGAATTAGATCCTGCTGATGTAATTAGAACATCATCTGCAAGAAGCTGGACTTTGGATGTTGTATTTTCATCTATTTCAAAACCCTCTATGTCAGTACTGTTTCTGATCAAATTAGCCCAAGGCTCCATTACTAAAGTGAATAATAGTGGAGAAAGTGGACATCCTTGTTTTGTACCTTTAAGAATGGGTATTTTTTGTGAAACATATGTTCCTACCTTAATATAAGCCAACGTTCCTTTGTATAAATGTTCAATTAGATTTACAAATGCATCCGAGAAGTTTGTGCACTTCATTAAGGTAAACAGATAGTCCCAACTTACTGAATCAAATGCTGAACTTATATCAAGACTAATAAGTGTTAAATCTTTCTTTTTCCTATTTGCAAAATCTATTAAAGTTAAAGTTCTTCTTATATT
>NC_056737.1:1731434565-1731460516 GCF_019279795.1 Protopterus annectens
GAAAGAAAATTACTTCAAAAATTAATTTTTTAAGTAATTAATTCCTGTCAATGTAATGAAATTGGTGGAGCTGAAGAAATCTGCTGCTATCCTGTGTTCATCCTTGGCCACTGGTTTTCTCACTCCTCTCGGTCCTCTACGCTGTTGGATCACGATGTGGAGAGAGTAGTCAGTAGGTTGTTAAAGTCGCAGGCACTAGCGAAATTATTGTCCAGCTGTCCTCAACAGGTATCTGCTCTGTCCACTTCACTTGATATTCCTTCTCCATCTACTTCACTTGATATTCCTCCTCCGACTCCAATGAGTTCGGAGCCGGAGTTTGTTGGGGTTCGGGTAGTGGAACCATCGGCTCTGATCACCATATCCTCTTTGGTTCCGACCTTGGCTCTGATTACCTCGATACTTCCTTCGATCGAGGAATCTGGTCACCAGAGCTTCCTCATCAGCTCTGAGGGGGAGAGTGGCATCAGACCCTTGTCCGACCCCGTTCTCCCTCTCAGAGCTTCGGTGCACGTGAGCTTGGCTCCAACACTGGCCTCGGTGCCATCCCCCTCAGCATGGAGAAAGATTCTTGTTTCTTCAGAGCCGGAGATTTCTCTTCCTTGAGATGGGGGCACCTTTGAGGTCATGCGGAGCGTGCTGTCCCCTGAGTCAACTCCACTACTGGCTCCATCGACTCCGTTCCCTATAGTGTCTGTGCCAACCTCTGCTCCTCCTCCAGAACCCAAGTGTAGGGAACTGATGGTCCAGGACACCCCATTGGGTGTTTCCTCTTCTTCTGAGGCCTCTCCTGATCTCTCAGAGGATCCCCCTTGGAAGAAGAAGTGCAAGAGGAAGCACATTGACTCCCCGGAGTCTGTAACTTCTGATACGGACTTAGATGATTTGGAAGGGTTCCCGAGATCCCACTCTGAAGATGTTTCATTCGCGGACATCCTTGAAATGTTTAGGCAGAGGGGGAACTGGACTCCCCTAGCCCCCACCGAGGATGAGTCCGTATTCCTGGATACCTTCGGTACCCGACCTTCCACCTCCTGGCTTTCTCCGCCTTTCGATCCACTCATGTCTGTAGTTGCTCGAAAGGCTTGGTCAGCTCCGGACACAGCAGAACCAACTCCCAGGAGACCAAATAAGTTCATTACAGCCCCCCAGGATAAGCAGTTTCTTTCTAAGGGTGTGCCCATTGATGCCATGGTGGTAGCAGCTGCCACCAAAAAAGAGATGGCAGAGACCTCTTCATCTGTTCATCCTCCTAACAAGGAGTCTAGGAAGATGGACAAATATGGAAAGCGAATGTTTGCTTCAGCGACCTTCTCCATGAGGTCCCTGAATTACTTATGTCACTTTACTTGTCTTCAGAGGGATCTCCTAAAAGAGCTACTAGATACCCTTCAAGATCCTACAGCTGAGGGAGTTCAAGCCAAAGTAACTTCCCAGCTAGCGACTCTTAATTCCGTAGTCAACTCCTCCATGAGGCTCATTTCCTATGCTGCCGATGGAGCGAGTAGAGCCGTGGGCACTGCTGTGGCGCTCAGGAGGCGTGCTTGGATGCGGCTGTGTAATTTTGCGGAACCCTTTCAAGTGTCCTTCACCAACACCCCCTTTGATGGCCCCTTTCCCTTTGGGCCATAGGTGAAAGACACTTTGACTAGGTGTGAGCAAGAAGGCAAGACTCTCTCTACCATGGGAGTCCATTTTTCCACTCCCTCAAGACCCTTCCTCAAGGGTCAGAAGAGTGGTAAGATGTGGTTCCGCAAATCTCAGGGAGCCTTGCCTGACACACACAGTTATTTTTCCTCCAGAGGCAGAGGAGGAAACAATAATAGACGCCACCCTCGTGGCAGAGGGGGGTCCGCAGAACCAGGGCAACAGAGAATCCTTCTCTGACAAGCCCTTCCAGCATCCCTGAAGGGTTGCCTGGCTGATCACCTCTGGAGGCAGTTGGGGAAAGACTTTCGCTGTACCCAAAAGCCTGGCAAAATTTAACAAGAGACAGATGAGTACTGTCCATTATATCTGGAGGTTACAACATTCCCTTCCATCAAACCCCCTTACAGTCAAAGAAGGCCCTTCCAGATGTTCCACCCAATCTGAGGGAGCAAGCAGTTATAGATGTTTCAAAACTGCTAAGAAAAAGAGCCATCCAAGAGGTCCCCGCAGACCAGCTTGGATCCGGAATTTACTCAAGGTTCTTTTTAGTACCAAGAAAGACAGGGGACTGGAGACCCATTCTGGATCTCAGCAGATTAAACAGATCTGTACAAAGAACAAAGTTTCAGATGGTCACGCTACAGTCCATTCTACCCTTTCTGGGTCAGGACAATTGGATGTGCTCAATAGATGTTCAGGATGTGTACTACCATATCAGGATGGACAGGCGTTCCAGGAGATTTCTTCAATTTTGAGTGGAGGCCAGTCATTACCAGTTCAGAGCTCTGCCCTTTGGTCTCACCACAGCCCCCAGGGTGTTCACCAAATGTATGGCAGTGGTCACAGCTCACCTGAGACATCAAGGATTCCAGGTGTTTCCATATCTAGACTACTGGCACCTCACTGCTGCCACCAGGCATCAACTCCTACAAGCATGGGATTACACAGTCACTTTTTGCACCCAGCTAGGTATTACCATAAATTTCAAAAAATCTGCCTTGTTGCCCTCTCAGTCTATCATTTACATAGTAGTAGAATTAAACACAAAGGAAATGTTCGCAAGGTTACCACTGGAAAGAGTGTCCACTATTCGTCAATAAGTGCAAGTTCTAATGCAGAGCAAGAAGATACAAGTCAAATATGTCCTTCAAACTCTAGGCTCCATGGCAGCTGCCATCCTCCTTCTTCCATTGGCGTGCTTCCATGTGAGGATTCTTCAGTGGCTTCTTTTCACACAGTGGTCTTTCCAAGAGCTACCCATGTCTCACATGATCATGATTACAGAAGTATGCAAAAGGTACCTTTCCTGGTGGATGGTCTCCCCACTAGTGACTCAGGGCAGACCCTTCATTCAGCCCCCTCCTGTAGCCACAGCGACCACAGACGCCACCTGATAGGGTTGGGGGGGCATTATCTGGGTAGGACAGTCCAAGGCACTTGGCAACCTCATGAGTACAATCTGCACATAAATGTCCTAGAGATGAGAGCCGTGCTTCTAGTGTTGCAAGCCCTTCAAGACTCTCTTCCTTCCGGGACCATTGCAAACAGACAATGTCAGTAGTGTGGTACATCAACAAACAGGGCAGGACCAAATCTTACCCGTTGTGTCGAGAAGCACTCAGACTGTGGCAGTGGGCGATTTCCTGCCAACGTTTTCTAATTGCGATGCACATCCCTGGGAGATCCAACGTCATAGCAGACAAGCTCAACAGAGCTATCCTCATGCCTCATGAGTGGTCTCTGAATCAGGAAGATGTGGCCCTGATCTTCCGCAAGTGAGGACAACCTTGCTGCGATCTTTTTCCACCCCATTCAACAGCAAATGTAGCAACTACTACTCCCTCCTTCCGCTTCCAGGTCACCTATCCAGGGACACTGTAGTCCACGATTGGCCTCAGGGACTCCTTTATGCATTTCCTCCCTTTCCCCTTATACCAAGACTCATACAGAAAGCAAAGTCGTTGTGTTGCAAAGTGATCCTCATTGCCCCCTACTGGCCTCGACAGATTTGGTTTCTGTTCCTACACCTCTATCTTCTCGATCAGCCCTGGACTCTGGACCAGATTCAAGATCTACTGGTTCATCAATCAGGCTGGTTGCATCATTCCCTTCAGACTTTCCAGCTCACAGCTTGGTTGCTCCACTTCCAACCCTAGCCAGCCTCCCTGCAGTTCCCCAACAGTCCGTGAGATTATCGTTTCCTCACATAAGTCCACCACCAGGACTATTTATGCTAGCAAATGGAAATGTTTTTCTTATTGGGTTGAGTCTAGGAATGTGGATCCCTTCTCAGCCCCAGTCCATGAGATCCTAGAGTTCCTAGGACAACTGTTTCACTCTGGAGCCGCTTCCGCTACCATTAGGGTGCAATTAGCAGCCATTTCTAATTTTCACATCGGGTTACAGAATTCAAGCATCATGTCTCACAAGCTCTGTAAAGCCTTTTTGAGAGGGACATCTCTTCTTAGACCTCCAGTGAGAGACCTCCTCTCCTCCATGGGACCTTAATCTAGTCCTAACGTCCTTAATTTTGCCTCCTTTTGAACCAGCAGCATCATGTTCCATCAAATTTCTCTCTTGGAAAACACTCTTTTGGTTGCTATTACTTCAGCCAGACGAGTCTCAGAACTACAGGTACTATGTGTCCGTCCCCCTTATCTGGTTTTTCATAGGGATAGAGTTTCTCTGAGGACAAATCCTTTGTTTCTTCCTAAAGTCTTTTCTGAACATAATTTAAATCAATCTATAGATCTCCCCGTTTTCTTCCCCAATCATAGCAACAAGGCAGAGTACAAATTCACCAATTGGACGTGCACAGGCAATTGCATTTTTACCTTCATAGAACTAAAGAAATAAGAAAATCAGACCAATTGTTTCTGTCTTATGCCTTAGACAAACAAGGTCTCCCAGTTTCCAAGGTTACTTTATCTACATGGCTATCCCATACTATTTAATTTATTTATCAGTTACGGGATAAGGAATTACCATCTAAACCGAAAGGTCATTCTACTAGGGCATTAGCCACCTCTGTAGCTTTCCAGTCTAGGTTGCCCATGGATTCCATAGGTGCAGCTGCTACGTGGGCAAATCCTCATACCTTTATTTCTCATTACAAGGTATATGTAGTCTCCCGGAGCAGAGCTGATTTTGGTTCCACTGTTCTGAAGAGTCTGTTCCACTGAGCCACCCAGGATATTAGGTGCTAGGGACGCTGTCCCAACCAGCAAGAATGAAGGCGAGATAGACAACTTAACATAAAGAAGTTATGTACCTACCATAATGTTCCAAGTTAGTTGTCTTCATCTCGCCTTCTTTCTTGCGTCCCTCCCTCCATCCCCCTGTCCTAGTGGATCGAGAGGAGTCCCTTTTCACTGGCTGAGTATTCTTTGTTTCTCTCTATTGATTTAGAGGATATGGGAGGTATAAGTCAACCAGTTCTTTTGACTGGTTTATTCTCTTGTTATGTCTGGAGTTAGCTATTTCAAATGAGATCTGGGTAGCTATAGCTAGGCATTATGGGATAAGGGGTAGCCCCGAGCCAGTAAACAGTTCTCGAGCTATTGAAGATGGCCGAGTCGGAGCCGAGGATTGGCTCCAATTCCAACCAGCAAGAAAGAAGGCAAGATGAAGACAACTAACATGGAATGTTATGGTAGGTACATAACTTCTTTTTTCATCATCTTAATTCAAATGCTATAAACCGTCAAATTGTGGTATTTTAACAATAATCCATTACTTGTTGTGAGTAATCCTGTGTCTACCCATGGCTGGTGTAATTTGAACATGAAGGTGAAGCCCAAGAATTTAAATTAATTAACCATGGGTAAACTAGCATTACCTGCACACAAAAGTAGATTATCGTTCTTATAAAACGCCATTATTTAATAAAAGAATACATTTTTAAATAACCACTTTGTATCTCCAGATTTTTTTGGTGCTGTAATCTTTTTTCTGCCAGTTTTTGCTGTTGGGGACAGCTTTATAATGCACTGCAAATGCAAGGGACATGTACATGCCAATGCCTGCACGGTGCATTATGGTAGAATGTAGTTTTTTTTTTTTATAGACTCAGGAGTATGCATGCATTCTACTGTTATCCTGAGGATTTTTGCAGGCTCCTCACATCCCACTGGTGATATGTATATACACACACACACGTATATGTATGTATGTATATATGGGTCTACTTCATAACATTGAAATTTCATAACACTGAGACCAAAACATCTAAATCCCAAAATACTGAAAACCCAAAACATTGAAAACTCAGAACATTGAAAGTGTGCTTCATAACATTGAAAATTGAAAACTACAGTGCATATGTAAATAACATCCTCTCCACCTATAACAACACCTAACAAACACACTTTCTACTACATTTCTGCAACCCCCCCCCCCCTGTAAATTAAATATACCAACTCCAAGATCACACTACAGTGGAAAAAAGTTAATTTCCTAACCTTCTACCCAAACAAAAAGAGACCTCTGAGGCAAAAACACACACAAACTCCACTGACCACCACACGTAGTCCATACACCTGTGTCTCACAGCCACTAAGGCCTAAATATAAAACCAGCATATTATTCATAGGAGACTCCATTGTGAGATGCACAGATGTGCCAGGCTGAATAAGGAGAAAGTCATGGTTAGTTGTTTGTCATGTACCAGAATTCGCCATATCAATCATGCACGCAAGTCTCTCAAGTACCATTATGACTCTATCGTAGTCCATGTTGTTGTGAATGACTTGAGACATACCTGCCTGGACTATATGAAGAGAGACATGATTGAGCTCACTGAATGTGTCCCATGCAGGTATGTTCCTAGCCTTAAGCAATTCTACCATCAGCAGGAATGATGCCTCAATACAAACATAAAATGATTGGCTTTAACAATTGGCTTAGTTTCTGGTGTTCATTCCAGGGGGATTCAGTACCTGACAGCCTGGGAAGACTTGATTGACAAACCACGATGCTTTGCCAGAGATGGCCTACATCTGTCTCCCTTGGGCTTCAGGCTCCTGGCAAAGGCTCTTGCCTCCCCCATAGTGCTTCTTTTAGGCAATGCCAGGAGGTAAAAACTACCAACATGAAAATGTCATCAAAATGTAAATCAAAGGTCATGTTGCTAAACACTAGGAGTCTAAACATGAAACTGCACTCATTGCAAGCATTCTTAACCCTGGAAGATGCTGACATTTGTACAGTCACAGAAACCTAGTTCAAAGCTGCATAGAGCACCCTAGCCATACCAGGTTACTCATTCTATCATACATTCAGACCCTAAACCGAAGACATACACACCTCCAGGCTGGTCAAACAGTATGATGCACAGAAAACACTTCAGGTGCAGTTAACAAATGACAAGACCCCTGTTCAAGTCATAGCTAGCTATAGGCCTCCAACTTTGACTCAAAATGTCCAGTCCACCTGTCTGGACCTCTTTGAATCTATCAAGATTCAACCCTTTACCCTGATATTGGGTGACTTTAACTGTTTAATCATAGACTAGAAGAAATACTCATGCCAAAACACAAATGCCAGAGATTCCTTGATTTCGTCAATGCTAATGCCTTGGACCAGTTGGTTGACACCCCCCACAAGAGGAGAAAATATCTTGGACTTGGTATTAACCAACATGAGTAACCACTGCAGCATCCCTACAGTGTCATCCCTGGTAAGATCCAACCACAAAGCAGTCACTTTCGAAGTCACCATCTCCCCCAAACCCCCCTCCCTCCCAGCTAGGGTCAAACAAAAAAAAACTTCTCCAGAGCTGATTACAACCTCCTGAAGAAAGGTCTAATCAGCTTCACAGCCCCCTCCCCCACCATAGGAAATGGCACACATGTCCAAAACCTCCACCAAAGTGCTGTATGAGCATTTATATAGCTGCATGGAATCAAGAATACCTAACAGGCCAAAATAATCCACCTCAAGAAAGAGTAAACCTGTCTGGCGGAGATCTGCAATAAATAAACTCTATAATAAAAGGAAAAAATCAGTGTCCAAGAGCAAGAAGGAGCAGGTGCCTAATTGGAAGCAATCTCTCCTTAGCCTGAACAAGCAAATAAGAGCAGTAGTGAATTCCTCCAAAGCAAACTTCAGGTTCAAACTGGCCACATCTACTAAAGACAGTTATAAGGCCTTCTTCGCATATGTCCACAATCTTAAGCATCCAGATCTGCTCAGAACTGATGGTCAAAGACACCGCATACACAAACACTGTAGATATAGCCAACCTGCTGGCAGACAGGTTCAATGAAAACTTCACTCCTCTGTGCCCCCCATCAGTAACACGGGACATCCCCAGTACCTGCCCCCCTCCCCTTATCTCTAGAGAGTAAGTCATCAGTGCCCTCTCAAAGGCAAAAAATACACTCTCCGATAGCCTGGGACCCAATAACATCCCAGGCTGCATTCTGCATGAACTCGGGCAGGAACTTGCAGCACCATTAGGTACCCTATTCAACAAAAGCCTGAGTACCAGCTTCATCCCAGCCAAGTGGAGGATGCCACTGTCATCCCTTTGTACAAAGGTGGAGCGTCCATTGATCCAGGAAGTTATAGACCCGTCAGCCTAACTAACCTGATCTGCAAGGCCATGGAGCTGATTATCATGGACCTCATTAACAGGGACATTGGCAACCTCCAGACACTCAATCCCACACAGTTTGGTTTCGTCAAGGGGATGTCATGCCTTAAATTTGATTGATTTCTTTGAGACAGTCACCAAGGCAATGGACAAGCGGAAGACGATGCACACAGCCTACCTTGACCTGACTAAAGCCTTTGATACCATTCCTCACTCAGGTATAATAGATAAACTCACTCAACTAGGCATCAATCCATATGTTACCAGATGGGTAGCAAACTGGTTCACTGACAGAATCCACCTAGTCAAAATAGATGAAGCCACCTCAAGCAGTAGACCCGTAATGAGTGGTGTACCCCTAGGATTGGTCTTGGGGCCACTGCTGTTTGGGATATATTTTTCTGAGCTTCAGGCCAAAACCAGTGGGCTATGGCTGACCAAGTTTGCAGATGACTGTAAGCTGGGTGCTGTCATCAATTCCCCTAGTGATGTGGACATCATCCAAGAGGGTCTCACCCAAACAAATGACTGGTGCCAGAAACATCATATCAAACTGAATGACAAAAAATTTGTCATCATCCCCTTTGGGGAGAGTGACATCCCCACAAATTATCACATTGATAATAAGGTTCTAAGCATGCAATCAGTCTTAAAGGACTTGGGCACCCAGGTTGATAGCAAACTGACTTTTGAGCACCATATTGCCTCCGTTGTACGGAAAGCTTTCTACATGGCCCACCTCATTAGTAAAGGTATCTCATCCAGGGACAAGGTGGTCATAACATCTCTGTATTCTTCCCTTATAAGACCCATTATTGAGTACAATACACCTTTCGGCATGTACCTCACAAAGCACATGCGGCAACTAGAGAGACCAAAGAGGTTGCTCACCAGGAGAATCCAAGGCCTCAAACATCTACCCTACACAGATAGGCTAAAGGCCCTGTCACCACTCTACTCAGTCTCCTACAGACTCCTCAGAGTTGACCTCTGTCTGGCATACAAAGCAATCTCAGACCCCATCTTGATGAGACTGCTGCATATCCGCAAGTCAAGCTCCACTCGAGTAACTTACACGCGCCACCTCAACCTGGTCTGTGGCAGCAATAGGAGTTGTTGAAGAATGGATCTGTGTCCCAGAGATGCTCCCTTTTGTGGAATAGACTCCCTCTCCACATCATGCAGAGTACCTCATTAACCCTTTTTAAGCACTATCTGGATAACTGGATTGGAAACAGAAAATACACCCCTGGGATTCCACCTGTGTCCCTGCTGGACAATGGCCTAGGGTGCTGACTTGTTGGAAGATGGGCTAAATTCTTGGCTAGGCTTGTAAGGATCTCAGGACCAATAGCCTAGTAACTTACTATGATTTGTATTTTGAGATATCATAATGGGAAGTCAGGACAGCTGCTTTTTCATTTTAGTCAATTTGTCTTCTGTTTGACATGGCTTGTCACAGCCTAGAACTGATGCCAGCATTAAGAAGCCTTAGAACTGTTAATTCTAGAAGAAACGTGCTGACTGTTCTCTCATGTGGTGGCAAACCTCATCTTATTGCTTCTTATTTAGCCAATCCATATTGTAGGAAAACAAAACAGAATTAAAAATCACCTATCACAGATGAAGAGACCATGGAAACCTACTGCCACTCATAGGGCATTATTGACTGTGTAAGTGAGTCATATATGCTGGATAGTTTTGGCTGAGAGACATGCAGATATAAAGATCAATTCAGATCTTTAAAAGACCCTAATAGTTAGTGGGTATAAAAGTCTTATTTTTGCTGTATCTGCAATGAAGCAAAGCAGGTTTAGAAACATAACTTGAAGACTCTTAATTTGGTTGGGTGGGACAATAGAAGGATAAATGAAATTAACTGCAGCACAGAGGAGATCTAGTTAATCTAGCTTTCCTACCAGTAAAACCATAACAGTTTTAAGAAAGAAAAAGTAGAACACAAAATTCTGAAAAAGGAGAACATGTTTATGGGCTTCAGTGGCTGCCAAAATATGCTGAAGGCCTCATCTGACAGTACATTGCTATTAGATGCAGTTTTCACACACAGTTTCCATTGCTGAGCATATGTGCAAACTTAGGGCTGCAGTATACCTGTACCCAGACTTCGTGTGCTTATTATCCTCAAATATGGAAGACAGTTGTGTGACTGTACCCTGATTGCCATGTGCTTATTTTCCATGGATATAGCAGATGGTTGTGTGACTGTGGCCAGACTATTATGTGTTTATCTTCCTAAAATACAGAGATATGTTTTGTGGCCTCAGCAAGACTATCCTGTGCTTGTCTTACATGAATATGGGGGGAGGGAGACAGATGTTCTTCGTGTTTCACTGTTGCAGTCATTCATCCCGAATACCAGAGTCTTGGGATTTCTGTGTCGGATGCTATCGCCTCTTCCATGATGTCAGGACCTAAGGGGTGTAAAACATGCAGCTGGCGCCATTACATCAGCTTTTCATACCGCGCAGGAGCCCGAAGCAGAAGCAGTTCATAAGTGCTGTTCGGCCGCTACCTGAAATTTTCGTTATTCAAGTTTCAAACCTGAAGTCTACTAAAGCTAAGTACCACATTAGGGATACTTTTTCCTTGCTCTAAACGATGTCAGAAAAAGTTAACAGTTGTCTTGCCTGTGGAAACCAAATACCTCACATAGATTTTCACTCCTACTGCATCACCTGTTTAGACCCAGACCACGACATTCCTCGCTGTAGGTTTTGTGCCCTGTTTAACACCGAACTATTCATTGTTGGGCTATCTTTGTCGCTAAATTCTTTCACTCTCCATATTCCAAAATGGCTTCAATAAGCCGTCCGACTACCGATCTTCTGAAAAAACATAAGGATAAAGACAGAGACAGACCGCATAGGCCAGTACTCAGTAGGGTGCCTTCGCAGCCCCTGATACCCACTTCTACAGTTTCGCAGGCCTCTGCTGAGACCCATTCGAAGTCTGGTAAGCCACGAGATGCTTCTTCAACTATGGAACCTGCGGATGTCTCTACCTTGGATGGGTCCAGAGCCAGTGTGCAGGCACTGGCTTCTGAGGGTGTATTCTGACCTTCCAATGTTCCTATTAAATGGACATCTTCATTTTTGACTAAAACTACTGAATTTCTGAGGCCCAGAGTTTGCACTACGCCTAGAAAACCGATGACTAAAGCGCATGCTCAAGCTCCCATGCCACAGAAACAAATGCTTAGAATGGCTGAAAACCTTATAACTTTAATTAGGGGAAGCCAGCCTTCCCCCCTCTATAAGACAAAGGATTGCTTTTCCTTCTACTTCTACCGACCGTGAGTCCAATGACTCTGATCCCTCTGATTACCAGGACATACAGAGGATTCCAATCCCTCTGCCTCCCCTCCAGAGGACTTTTCTTTTGGTGAAACCTTGCATACCTTAAGAGAGCATTTCCATTGGAAATGCCAGGACTACCCACAGTCCAAAAAGAGACTCATAGAATTTTTAGACTTGCCTCAGCATAGGCCTCTAGCTATACCCCCTGTCTTGGATATTGTAGATGTCTTCATGGAATCCAGCCTTACTCCTGATACTTTACCACCAGCTTCTAGAAAACCCGACAGGTACTACAGAGTACCTGACTCACACAAATATATTTTTTAGAATCCCACTGCGGATCCAGAGATAATTTCCCAGGGACCTAAAGGTATTAAGGCTACTGTGGCCAAAAACCCTACCCCTTTGGACAGGGATTCTAGAGCTTTAGACAGATGGGGTAAGAAGGTGTATACCTCTGCAACTGTTGCCATAAGGGCTTTAAATTGCCAGTTTCACATGTTGAAGTACCAGCAGCATATTATGGAACTAATTAAACAGAAATTTTTTCTTGCTTCCAGATTGTGCAGAGAATAAAGATTTACAAGAGTTAATCCATTCTGCAAACCAGGTTAGTAAACATACTTTGCAATGTGGCTTTGATGCCTTAGAAGCATCTTGCAGGGCTGCTGTAACTCCGTCTGTACTGAGAAGGCATGCTCGGCTAAAGGAACAAATCTTGCCAGACCATGTCAAAGCAAAATTACTAGATGCTTCATTAAACCAGGAACGTACGTTTGGCACAAAAGCAGACATTGTTCTTAAAAAGATGGAGGAAAAAGCTAAATTTATGCAAACTGTTAACGATTTCTTACAGGTACAGCCACCTAGATTCAGTAGGCATTGGCCTTCTAAAAACTGGTCCTTTCCAGTCCCTCTTATGCATTCTCAGTCTGAGCCCAGGGGCAACAGACCACCAAGACTACAGTCTCATGGTATGCAGAGATCTAAGCAATGGAGTGCTCTCACCTCAAAAACAGGGGGTGGTAAGCCACCCCCTTATGGAAAAAGTTCACAATGACTTGTCTATCATCCTTCCCAGCCATGTCAAAGTACTTGCACCCCTAGGAGGAAAACTCGTCTTGCATGCAAAAACTGGGATGTCCATTACCCAAGACAGATGAGCCCTAAGCATTGTATCCCAGGGATACAGATTCTACTTCCTCTCAATGAAAGCCCCAAGTGGGTTGCCAGACCTTCATCCAAACCAGTGGGCAGAGGCTCAAAAGCAAGTACTTTCTCTTTTCAGTATCAGGGCTATTCAACCTGTTCCACTAGAGCAAAGGGGACAGGGTTTCTATTCCAGACTGTTCAGGTGCCCAGAAAACAGAGCTCATGGTGCCCTATCCTGGATCTGTCCATTCTCAACACCTCCCTGGTGGTCCCAAGATTCAAAATGCTTGTACACTTACCATAAATGTAGATGTTCGAGTGTATTCACTGTTGCAATCCTGGATACCCTCCTTCCAGCCCCCTGACCTTCCTAGACTTTCTACCTATCCTCTTTTTGACCATATCTTATGGCTAGGGTATTTACTTTTTACTGGAGGTGTTCCACACCATGTAATTGCTTCCTATTTTGGGGGCTCCTGACATCTGGGGCAAGAAAAACTGATGTAATGGCGTAGGCTGCATGTTTTATACCCCTGACGTCATGACGTCATGGAAGAGGTGACAGCATCTGATGCAGAAATCCCAAGACTCTGGTATTCGGGCCAACTGAGGGCTACCTGTAGGCAGATAGCCCAAGTGTGATGACTGCAACAGTGAATACACTTGAACATCTACATTTATGGTAAGTGTACACAACTGTACTTTTTTATTGTATCCAGACTGTCCTGTGCATATATTCCACAAATATGAAAGGGTGTCTTGTGACTGTACCCAGACTGTCATGTGTTTATCTTCTATGAATAGAGAGGGTTGTTACGACTGTACCCATATTGTCATGGAGTTCAGCACTCATTCCTTCAGTGGGCTGTACAGAGCCTGTACCCAGATAATAACAATCCTGATGAATCATAATTAGGCTATCCAGGATCCAAGTTTCTATAACCCTTACTGAAATCATGCTCATCGTACGTGCTAACATTTGGACTGCATTTACAGCCACGTGTGACTACAGTGAAGTATATCTACATCTGTTCCCAGACTATTGTTATATAGTGCATGCATATAGAGGACCAAGTTACTTCAGTGTCCAAACTGTTATAATTCAGTGCTTGCATCCTGATTGAGTTAGTCTATGGCCAGACTTATGTTGACTGTATTATACCTGGCCAAAATATTGTAAGCTGGCGGTTTCACCATCTCTGCTGATATAGACTGAATCTCTGCATTCCTGACAGTGATGGAAAGCCTCAGAGTTATATTTCTCTCTTGTGATATCAGTATCATTGATATTTTATTTATTTATTTGTTTGCAGTTGGTTTACCAGGATAGTCCATTGGGCCAAGATGAACCCGTTTTCAATGGAGTCCTGGGGAGAAAAGATCCAGAAACAGGGTTACATATTTTTTAGATATGTATTACAATATTTCCAAAATTATACGGTTAGAGCATCATACTAGTGATGAACATTACAGATGATACAAACTAGAAAAAGGGAGATCCATATATTTACAAATTTATACAGTTAGAGTATAACATTCAGGTGACATTACAGATGAAACAGACTAGAAAATGAACATTTCAATAGGGATACTGAGAAGCCATTGTGTCTTAGGTAGCTAGCTAAGGAAACAAAAGTTAGGAGAGGCAGAAGCTAGGACGTTCATGGAAAGGAGGAGGAAGGAGGTAAGGCAGTGTAGAATTATGATGGATGGGTGGAAGAGCATTCCCACTGGGTTAGTAGATGAGAGTGAAGAGATTTTTTGAATATAAAGAGGTTGAAAGTGGTACGAATGGCTGGAGGTAGGGAGTTCCAGAGACGTGCAAGACCATAGGACAGGAGATTTTTTCCTGGGGGTCGAGTTGGTTTATATAATTCAATTAGGTTTTGGTTATTAGATCTGAGTACTCTGTTGGGGAGGTGCATTTTAAAGGCAGAGGAAAGGGATGAACAAAGGAAGGGTTTAAAGATGAGCTTATGAGCAAGAGTAAGTTGAGAATAGATGAGTTGGTTGGGTAGTTCTACTAGTAGCGAATTTGGCTATTTTGTTGTAGCATGAGGAAAGTTGTGTTTTGAGGGAAGATTGTAGGTTAGTCAGGAGTGGGGCTCCATATAGAAGAGAGGGGATAAGAAATGTGGGAGAGAGAGTGATTTTAGTAGAGGGTGTAAGGAAGCGATTTTGTCGGTAGAGCATGCCTAGTTTTTGATGAGTGTTTTTGATATTTAGGTGTATGTGGGAGTTGAATTTAAGCTGACTGTCAATTTGAACCCCAAGTAACTTAGCCTCTGGCACCAATTCCAAGGATATGTTGTTGTTGCTAGTGATTGAAAAAGAGTTTGTGTTGATAGAGATGAGTTTAGAGGGAGTAAATAAATTTGGTTTTAGAGGCATTGAGTGCTAGGTGGTTTTCTTTCATCCATTGTTCAGTGATTGAGAATGCGTCTTGTGTAAACTTTTGGAGAACTGGGATGGATGTGGCACAGCAGATAATAGTTGAATCATCTGCATACTGGATGGTATTAGAGAATGGGATAGAATTGTGGAAGTCATTTATGAATATGTTAAATAGAAGACGTCCCAATATGGAACCTTGGGGGACCCCAGTTGGGGTGTTAAGGAATGAGGAGGTGGCTTTTTTCCATTTGACTGCTTGAAATCTATTAGATAAGTAACTAGAGAACCAGTTCAATGAGGAGGGAGATAGGTTAATCTGGGAGAGTTTAGTTAAAAGTAGTTTGTGAGAGATAGTGTCAAAGGCCTTTGAGAGGTCCAGTAGCAGGGTAGAAACAATGTGACCGTAGTCCCGGGCTTTATTTATAGTTTCTAAGAAGGAGAGGAGGGCTGTCATAGTGCTGTGGCCGGGTCTAAAACCATGCTGAATTGGAGTCAGCAGGTGATTTTCTAAGAGGTAAGGTAGGAGCAGCAGATGGATACACTTTTCTAGGAGTCTAGAGATGGGAGACAGGATAGCTATGGGACGGAAGTTTGTCGTATTGTTATTATTGCGACCTTTATGCAAAGGTATGATAAAGGCTTTTTTCCAAATTTGGGGTACTG
Source organism: Protopterus annectens (assembly GCF_019279795.1). Classification (NCBI taxonomy): domain Eukaryota; kingdom Metazoa; phylum Chordata; order Ceratodontiformes; family Protopteridae; genus Protopterus; species Protopterus annectens. Next base: position 1,731,450,337 of record NC_056737.1, read on the forward strand.
TGCTTTCTTGGATAGAGCGGTTGATTATAATACTAATAGGGTAGGCAATGGCTTCTGCAGCTATGCTAAGGAAGTATGAAGGAATATTGTCTGGGGCATTAGAGCATGGCTTTAGTTTCTGGAGGAGTTTTTTTTATGGTAGGTGTGGGAATAGGTTTTAGTGAGAAAGGTGGAGGAAGGGGAGGTAGGGTATTAGAGGATGGTGGTATTGGAGAGGAAGTGAGAGTGGTGATGGGAGTGGAGGGAAGGGTGTTGGTAGAGGAGGATGGGGGTGAGGTCGTGGATGTGTTGGTGTCGGAGATTGAGGAGGTTAGTTTGGAAATAGAGTTAATGAAAAAGGAGTTGAATTGTGTAGCCAAGTCCATGTCAGTAGCATTGGGATCTGTGCTGGGGTTGACTGTTTTGCCAGGGTTGATAAGGGTAGAGATTCCTTTCCAGAAATTTTGAGGATTTGTTTTATTAGTATTTTGGAGTATGGAAAAGTAGTTTTGTCGATCGGTGATAACAAGCCTTTTTACTTTGTTTCTAAGTGTTTTGAATTCATTATGGATGAGTGGAGATTTATTTTTCTGGTAAAGTGCCCAGACTTTGTCTCTATGTCGCATGGCTGTAAGTGTGTTTTTGGTTAGCCAGGGGGTGGTTTTTAGTTTTATTCTTTTAGTCCTTAAAGGAGCATGGTAGTCTAGGAGGTTTAAGAAGGTTGTGTTGAAGTGGGCCACAGCATTATCTAGAGGTAAAGTTTTTAGAATGTTCCAGTCAACTACTTTTAGAGAGTCAGAGAAAGCTATTGGGTTGAAGTTTTTGTGGTTGCGGGTAGTAATATAATCATGTGTTCTCTGTAAAGGTACAGGGATTCGGTATGTGAAGATGGGTAGGTGATCACTAAGGGATTCTGGAAGTGTACCACTATCAGAGAAATAATGAGGGTGACAGACTAAGATCCAGTCTAGAATGCTACCATTGGAAAGAGTTTTTGAGGGGCGGGTTATGTTGTTAATTAGCTGTGAGAAGTTATAAAGGTTGATATTAAGTGGGTTTGTGGAAGACTGAATGGAGGACCGATTGATATTTGTGTCACCCAAAATTATGATTTCATTGCTAATGTTGGTGGAGAGCCAGAATAGGATATTCTCGAGTGTGGTAATATTATCTCCAGGGGGGATATAGAGGGAGGCTATACATATGTGCTTGTATTTATTGACTTGAAGTAGTGATAGGAGTAGTTCAGCATTATTGAAATATGGGATGGATTTGTTATAAGGGGTGACTGACAAGGAGGATGAGTATAGTAGAGCTACTCCACCCCCTTTTTTGTGGGATCTATCTTTTCTGATGATTGAGTAGTTTGGTGGTATTATTTCATGGTCTTTTATTTGGGGTTTTAGCCAAGTTTCAGAGATAGATAGGATATCAGGTTTATTATGTGAAAGCCAAGCATGAAGGTTTGGGCCTTTGTTTACTATGCTTTGGGAGTTTAGAGAGGTGAATAGTATAGACTTATCTATGGTGGTAGAGGTGGAGGGGCCTGGGTTTGGGTGGATATCTCCTGATAGTAGAGTGGTTATTAGATATAGGGTTAGGTTGGAGAGGTGTTTGGACTGCTTGGAGTTTAGGCTGGGCTTTATTATGTTGATAAAGGATTTGTTAGCTACTATGGTGGTATGATGTTTTTGAGGGTTGTTAAGTTTATAAGTAAAGAGTAGATGGCTTTGTATAGGATAAAGATGGGGAGATATTGTGGTGTGTGGTTTTGTTTGATATGATATTGTTTTTAACAGTTCCACCTAGATGGGGCAGCCTTGATCTTATGATGATGATATGGCTAAATTAAAACAAATGCCATAATGTACTACATTTTTACCATACCATGCATTCAAACACATTCTACTCTTACCCAGTATTTTATAGTCTTCTGCTGTCCTAAACAGCACTTCTAAATCCATAACTACTCAAGTTTGAGCATGCTTGTAGCACAGTTGCAAAGTATGCTGCAGGTGTCTTTAGAAATGCTAAACAGTGAAGTTTTTTATTAAAGACAGACTAGCTAGAATTAAAACATGCTATAATTCTAATACACAAACAATGCCAATGTGTTGTATTAGTCACTAACATAATAAGCAGGTACTCCCTGACCATCAGCCTTGGATCCTAAACACAAAACCTCCTTGAAGTAACCAAGCCTAACAAGCACTATAATAGCTCGCTATATTCCATACATATTTCCAAATTATGGAACGCTGTTCTTCCTAGAACCAAATCTCAACTCATTTTTTTCACAGACTGAAAGCTTACCTAACCTCTAACCGGCATTGTCCATGCCAGTAGTATAGTCTTTTGCAGTGTTACCCATCCTGACTACACTGCTGTCTCAAAATCATTCTATGCTCTCTGCTGTCACTTGGTCACAGCATGCCTCTACCTGAACATTCTGCTTTCAATTACATATTTAAACTAGAAAAGAAGCTACCAGCTGACACAAAAATTAAAATTTCCCCTATCCTCCAATGCCAGTGCTGGTGTAGTTTTAAACTCAACTCTCTATCTAGTTATCCATGTTATGTTAATTTAACCACATATTTCCTTACCTTCTCCTCTTTCATCTGCTATTGCAGTAAGCACATTATCATTTTGTGAAATCACTCCCCTGTAGCTATTACAATTTGTCATCCCACTGTATTCCATACAGCCAAAATACGAAGTGCCCACCCCCTTCCAATCTGTCATGCTCCTTTAAAATTAGTGGCTCTCCTGTTAGATTGCCAAGGCTTGAACCCCCCCCCCCCCTTTTCATATCTAACTACTTACGGCACACTGCAACTCTGAAATCAACCCGTTTTTTCCACCATACCTTAAAACTCTGCAACATGTAGTCCAAGACCATCGGTTATTGGAATGCTCGCATTCTGCCTCGGTCATCTTGGGATTAGTGCTTCTGTTTTGCTCCTGATGAGAGAGGTAGTATAGCAGACATTATTTCCTGGAGAGTGCTGATCACCAGAAAGCATGATAACTGCTTCATAGGAGCCAGCTTGGAATTTGTGCTTATATTTTCTCCTGGTGAGAGAAGGAGCAGAGGGCATTGATTCCTGACCATCTCTGATTGGGCAGTGAGTCTCTGTGTGGCACCTTCCTAGTTGTTTGGTTGCTATTCATTGCATCTACCAGGAAAGGGCTACAAGTCTACAGACCTCTGCATCATCTGAGATAAGACTGTTGATCACCAAATAGGCAGTGGTCTGCTTCTTATCTTGAGATTAGTGCTACTGTTTTGCTTCTGGTGAGAGAAGAAGCAAAGGGGCATCCTATTTAAGCAGCATGAAGATGTGGTGACACCATTACTAGTAGTAGCCAAGCAGTAAGCCAGTCATGTGAATACCCTCTTTTCATCAATCTCGGCAAAGCTGTTTTTTTTTTCTTTTCAGTGTACTGCTTGATCAGCTGCTGTCTAACCTAACTTCAGAATATCTGCCTAAATACTTTGCAATAAATCATCAGGATCTCCTTATTAGTTTCCCCTCAGGTATTTGGCAGTGCTCTGTGTAGATGCAGACACCTTAAGCTGACATTTTTCCTGTAAAAGCAACCTTGAAATTTCACCAGTACATAGTTGGAAAACAGGGCAACTAGTTTACAAGCACTGCCCCCAGAGTTGCAGACCAGATACTCCTGACATAAGATGGTTGCAGTGAAAATATAAAGTAATCAATACAAAGGGCCTGTTGCCATGGAGATGAACTTTCCCACTGTCTCTGTTACCAGCTTTGCAGACATGGGCATCCTGAGGCAGTGTAGAAATTGCCTCATGTTTACTGACAACCAGCTAATTCTTAACCAACTGATAATGTGTGAGAGAGATGTATTTATACAATGTCATTGGAGGCAAAGCTCTTACATAAAAGCACTCCCAATATCAGTCAGGTTGTCAGTAGTACACACACTGTACTCATCACACACACAGTTCAAAGCAGACAGACTGGTGACCCACATATGCTGAGGCACTTAAACGTAACCTTCCTAAACATCCATGATCTCTTAGATGAAGTACACATAACAAATACCCTCAGCAGCACCGAATACACTTTTTCAAAACAGCACCCACATCTCATGGAGCCTGTACCTCTAAGTCCATAAGGCAAGCAACCACACAATCCAACATTCTGGTCATTGAGAATGTCACAGTTTGTTGTTTATCAGGGGCCAGCATCAGCCACATTACACATGTATTCTGGTCATTGGACTACAAGTGTACCAGTATGATTTAGTCATAGTTCATGTGGGTGTGAATGACCTGAGATGTACCTCCTTCGACTGTATGAAGAGAGACATCATAGAGCTCTCAGAACACGTGTCCCAGGCTGGTACGAGCCTAGCATTGAGCAGCATTTTGTCTTCTCCAAGGTTGGTGCCACAATGCAAACATAAGATGACTGAGTTTAATAACTGGCTTAGTTTCTGGTGTCATTCTAAGGGGGTGTAGTATTTGTCAGCATGGAAGAAGATGGTCAACAGGCCTTGCTGTTTGCCAGGGATTGTCTGCACTTCTCCCCTCTAGGAGTTTGAATATTAGCTAAAACATTATCCTCAGCAATGCTAAATGGAAAGTACTTCCAACATAGCAAGTCAAAACCAAGAAAATCTAAAGATTTCTGTGCTAGGAGTCTAAACAAAATAACCTTCATCCACTACAAGCTCTCCTCACCCTAGAGAATGTTGATGTCTGTGCAGTCATTGAGACATGGTTTAAATCTATGTTGAGCACCTAGGCAGTGCAAGACTATAATGCCTTCCATACATTTAGACCACCTACTACATATGCAAGGGCTAAAGGTGGCGATATCTTGATTTACATCAAAAATAAATATATCTCAAGACTGTTCAAACACAGTGATACACTTGACCTTTATTACATTCAGATCACCATAGGCAAAAACCCATACGATTTCGTAGTAAACTGTAGGTCCTGTTCTGTGACCCAGGAAACCTGTAACACATAGTTAAGCTTATTGGTGACACTCGCCAATCAACCCAATACCATATTCATGGTGACTTTAATTACCCCGCTATTAACTGGGAATCATATACGCCACCAAACATGCTGGCACAGAGATTCCTGGACTTTGTAAACACAAACTCCCTGGATCAGATTGTCAATGCACACTGCCTTCTGTGGCAAGGTCAGATCACAAAATGGTCGTCTTTGAAGTAAAATAAAATCCAGAATTCCAGCTAACTCTGGAATATTCAGGAGCTACTCTAAGGCAAACTCTTACTATTCTGGCAAAATTTCTAGCACCTCCAAACCCTGATAGCACTGCTGCCTTTGCAAAACTGTTCATAGAAACCCTATACAGGCATCCTAATAGCTGCATAGAGTCAGTTGTACTCACCAGGAATAAGTACAAAACTAACTCAAAAAATCCTGGTGGAATCTCAGCCTCCATAGGATGTATAACAGAAGGAAAATAAATCACTGCAATAATTAGGAGGTGTAGCACCCAACAGGATAAAAGCACACTTCTCAAACTAAGCAAACAACTCAGATAACAAATAAAATCTGTCGGACAAATTTGAGGTAAATCTGGTCTTCCGGGCTAAAGGCACAACCAAGGCATTCTTCAACTATGTATATAACCTCCAAGGCAGTACACAATTGTGTGCAGAGCTCATTGTTAATGAACCAGTATCACTGAGCTAGAAGATATAGGAAACCTGCTGGCAGGCAAATTCACTTCCCTTGTGGAAATACCATCAATTATAACTCTCCCAACTATCACTAGGTAACAAATTCCCAATGCTCTCTCTAAGGCCAAGAACACTATATAATTGTGCTCTGACAATATCCCAGGCTGCAGTCTAAATAGCACGAAACATGAGCTATCAGGCCCTCTGAAGTCACTATTTAACCATAGGCTCCAAACAGACTTTGTCCCTCACAAATGAAGAACAGCAGCAGTCATACCTCTGCACAAAGCTATCCACAGACCCTGGAAACTATAGACCCATACATCTCATTAGTCTCTCATACACAAAGTCATGAAAAGAATTATCATGGAAATGATCAGTATTGGCATAGGAAAACATCTAAGCACTGGACCCAGCCCCATTTGGTTTCATCAAGGGCAGGTCATGCCTACTTGTCCTGGAGGACTTTTTTGAGAAGGTCACCAAAGCAATGGATGAGGACAAAATGGCTCACACTACTAACCTTGACCAGGCCAAGGTATTTGACACAATACCCAACTTGGACATTGTTGACAAATTCTAGAGGTTATGTATAAACCCTTATGTCACCTGGTGGATAGCCTGCTGGTTTACAGACAGGACCCAGGAAGTTAGAACTGAGAATTCCACTTCTATAGAGAGGCCAGTCACAAGTGGAGTCTCTCAGATATTGGTCCTGGGACCACTCCATTTTGGCATTTACTTCTTTAAAGTCTAGGCTGATGTCAGGGCCTCTGGATGACTAAATTTGCAGATGATTGTAAATTAGGAGCAGTCATAGAATCCTCCACTGACACTAAAGTTCTCTAGGAAGGGCTGATGCAAAACTTGTGTCAGAGCCATGGACCAAAACCTAAATGCCAAGAAATGTATAATAGTATAGTTTGGGAAGTCATCTACCCCTAAGAGTTGACCCTGTAGTCAGGGACTTTGGGACATGTAGACAGTGATCTAGCCTTTGACCATCATGTGTCTACGGTTAAGATGAAATAATTCTCTGCTCTTCATCTTATAAACAAAGACTGGCATCTTGGTCCAAGAATGTCATTGTTCCACTTATTCAGCAATCAGCCATATCATTGAGTACTATGTCCCCTTTGGTATGTACCTGACTAGGCATATCCAACAAATGGAAGATCCACAGAGGTTCCTCACTAAAAGAATACAGGACATAAGTAACATGTCATATGCAGACCACCTCAAAGCCTTATCCCTATATTCTGTCTCCTACAGGCTGTTGAGAGATCTTTGCCTGGCTTACAAGGCATTTTTGGACCTCACTCTGATGGACATTCTACATATCCACAAAACAAACATCACCAGAGTTATCCATTCTAAAGACTTAAACCTTGTCTGTTATATAAATAGGACTTGCTTGAGGGTTAGATATGTATCCCAGCTACTATCCCTTCATAAAACAGTCTCCCTATCCATGTGAAGCAGAGCTCTTCCCTCACCTAATTAAGTGTAACTTGAACAACTGGAAGGGGAGGCAGAAATTCACCCCGGTTTAGCAATTATGTCTTTAGTAGACACAGGCAGCCTCTAAATGTTTCATCTCCCAAGCCCCTGTTTGTAAATGTTTCATCTCCCTCGTCCCTTCTTATACTACCAAGGGTACCAGCTATTGTCAGAAATTTGAGATGCATGACAAGGCTTAAAAAGCACTGAGTGGTTAACTTAGTATACATTTACAGGTTCATAGGTAGGTACTAGGCTATCTGCCCGAGGGCATTTATAAGCCTAGCTAGAGTGTGTCGGCTTTCGCCGCCCCATTGATTAATTAACTGATCCTCTGTCAAGCAGAGCCAGTGAAGTGATCCCAGGGGTGTATTTTCTGTTACCCATCCACTCGTCAAGATTTCTCTTGAAGAGTGTTAGTGAGGGGCTCTGCCTAATGTAGTTTGGAATTTTGTTCCAAAGCATGGGGAGTCTCTGTGATGGGAATCTATCCCTCCAGCATGTTCTATTTATTGTTGTGGTGAGGTTTAGCTCACTAGAGCGCGCATCTCACAGTGACTTTGATTTCTTTAGGTGGAGCATGTCCATCAATTCTGAGTTGGACATGGCTTTGTGAGTCAGGCAGAAATCACCTCTGAGTAAGTGATATGCCACTGAGTACAGCCGAAGTTTTTTCAGTCGAGCTGCATAGGACATATGTTTGAGGCCAGTAATCCTCTTGGTGAGGTACTTTTGTGGTCTCCCCAGTTGTTGGAAGTGTCTAGTGAGGTACATCCCAAATGGGGCATTGTACTCAATGATGGGTCTGATGAGTAGAGGGGCACTATAACCTCTTTATTTCTAGATGTGAATCCTTTAGTAATTAGATGGGCCACATAGAAGGATTTCCTAACTATGGCAATATGATTGTCAAAGGAGAGATTAGTGTCTACCTGGGTTATGAACTTATGAATAATTATGCTGTGTGTGTATGAGTGGAGGTAGCACTTGACTCTGTTACCACTGTTCCTTGGTTTTTTATCTTGCTAGAAAGTGCTTTGGATTTAGTTTCTATTCTATGTTTGAGTAACTTTTTTCAGTCCTTTACATTAAAAATGTGCCTGTTTCCATCCTCTCCTTTAAAAAGAGTTCTTTTGTACATCACACATACAGAATGCTTGCCTTTACCTACTGAAATGCCATGCCCACTAAATGTTTCTGAAGGTTATGCTGAAAGAGAAAACAATTCAAGTTCAGGAACTTGTACTTGTCCAATTTTCTCCATAGTCAGGGAATATGTTTCTTTCCATACAAAGATGACAGGCTCTTGGAAGCTCTATTATATATGGGCCTAGAGATCTCTAATTCATCTCCTATTATGTATGGGCCTGAAGATCTCTATTTAATCCACCTCACAATAATTATAATTGCTTTGAAATCCCATATAACCATGTTTCAGAGTATTTTAATAGACAGATCCCTAAGCTAAGCCTTTTTCTTTTCTAGGATATGGATGTCTTCCACCACTTCCACTTGGGGAGATTTTAAAAGCCCCATTGCATGAGTGTCTGGAAATCTTTTAGGGTGCGAGACCATATACAGTGGCTGTCCCAGCACTTTTTGTAGCTCTCCTGCAGAAAATAACTTTTCATCAGTTGATGTCATTGCAGTGGGACCAGTACTTTTCTGACCTAAATGCCTGTGTCTGTATCTGCAACCGAGTTTAGAACAAACACCAGACATTTTATTTAGAAATGGGATTTGGGTTGCTTAGCTTATTTCATTCTGTGTTGGTATTATTTACTGGAGTACACTGACTATTGTGTGGCAGATTGTGTATGATTTGTAGTGTGTAAGCAGTACATCTTATGGCATGATGTTATGATGGTCAGCCTGCATGCCGAAGGGTCTTCTGCATATGTATCCAAATGTGTGTGATGTTTTCTGTACCTGTTTACGGGTGTGTAGAAAACATACTGAGGCTGCTGAAATCAGCATAGCGTATATTTATCAAATGGAACCATAATTCTTGCTGCTTTAATTATCCCTGTAGATGCTGTTTTGATATTGTATTTACTGTATTCCCTATACTTGTACAGTAATAGGTTTTATTAGTATAACTGTAAACTAGTCAGTGAATGATGCTTTAATGGTGATATAAAGATATACCATTGATGAACTGACAAATTGTCATTCTTCAAACTGGCAATGTGTGTGTGTGTGTGTGCGCACATGTGCTTATGCATTCATCCTGTGATGGGTTGGAATCCCATTCATAACTGATTCCTCTGCCTTGTACCCACTGAATACCATGATAGACTCCAGCTCCCTCTCAGGCCTTAACTGGATTAAATGGGTAAATAGAAAACTGAATGAATCAATTAACAGCTTTATTTAATTAAAAATTACCACTGCATTTAAATGATTGAGTTAGCTGTTAGCAAATACTGTTAGGTTGTAGTATTGCTGTAGTTCATAATAATTGTCTTTGCAACCTTCTAGTTATTTGACGGTTATACATTTTATTACATTACTGTTAAATCTGTTGAGGAAAAAAAGAAATAGCTGCCATGTTGAATTTTACTGTTTCATACAGGCACATATATTACTGGACTGTGGTGAAGATAACATCTGTAAGCCAGACCTGAAAATATCTGTGAAGAGGTAGGTTAGTTGCTGTACAAATTGTAAATGCAAACATGTTATCTAGTTTATTGAAAACAAACTGTGTTTGCTGTATTTTTATGTCAGACTGTATACCATGATGAATTATATTTCTTTATTAAAAAAGAAAATAGGACAAAAGAGTTTGAAATCATCAAAGGTTAATAATTTGTCAACAATATTACCTTAGGTCAATAAGAAGCTTGAAAGCCAACAGACAATTACTCTTTGTTTGCACTTCTGTTTCTTAAATGTTTCCTAGTATTTTTTTTTAATTTACATAGAATTAATGTTCTGTTTTATGTGAAACACAGGTTTTTTTGCATTGTCATTAGAACATTTTGTATCAAAATTT